>NC_092362.1:4076733-4299581 GCF_030848805.1 Temnothorax longispinosus | reverse complement strand
CGCGCGGGGGGTTTTTGCCACTTGAGTATAAATAAGCGGGAAAAATCATCGTTAGTCAGTAATTATTGGGAGTCAGTTGTTATTGGGAGTCAGTTGTTTATTTTCTTGCACTCATAACTCTCAACCGACAGTCTTTATTAAATTCTGACTTCAGCAAATCTTTAAGACAGATCTTAAATAACTGTTGTAAGAAAATTCTCCCGAATAAAGGTAATTTTAATTTTAATTCTTGAAACCAATTTTACTAAAAATCCTTTAATTCCACAACTCTTAACTGTCACTGCCAAACAGGCAACTGGCAACAGAAATTTTCTGTTATTCTTGTCGCTGCAAAAAAGTGTGGCAACAAGAGATTTCCTTCCTTAAACCTGTCGCTGCCAAAGAGTGGCAACAGGATTTCTTTTAATCGCACAACCTAGTCCAAATCCCGAGTAAATTACTTGAATGTTTTGACCCAAAAACGGACGAACTAACTTACTTTTGACAGAACGTGACACTCAGTAAGTTTAGATATTTATGCTCGGTTTGTTGGTATTTGAAAGCTTTGTAAACAGATTTTTCTGTTAATTATAATTGTTTTGGTAATTAATAGTTTATTTTGTTCTGTTTCAACAATATGCCAACTGAACGGGTGGAATTTTTCACCAAAGAAATTATTAAACTTTTTCCATCTGAGATAGAAGTAAGTAATTGTCAATTATGCGTATAGCATTATTCTTCATAATTACAACTCAAATCAGTACAGGAAAAATTTGTTTTATTTTAAGCTTTATGGAAGGGAGCACATGTGGAAAAGATAATGTAGACCTCTATTTTGTTTTCTTGATATAATTCTTTACCTTTTAGTTATATTCAAATCTATAATCGCAAACGATAGTTGCAATTATAGACAAGTAGAAGCGCGTATTATTAGCGAAGCTTCACATTACCATCTTTCTTTCCTCTATAAAATTCTAATTGTAACTAGGTAATTATATATCAATATTGTAAAAATTATATCTATATTAATCTATATGTAGATTATACAGGGTGTTTCGTTTTAATCGCCCCAGGCAAATATCTCGAAAAATATGAAAGATACGGAAAACGTTTCAGACAAAAGTTGTTTGGTTCGAAGGGGGACATAAGATGGTGTTATTGGTTTGACCATGGATGGTTGTTTAAAGCTCACGTGAACGACACCTTTAATATCTTAAATAGAGACCCCTATTTTTCAATGCATATTCTTGTAGCTAATCTCGAGAGCTTTTCAAAACACTATAATAAAGTATTTCTTTATTAAGAACTTTTGGAATTATGAGGTTTGAAAGTTCTAGTATTTTGACATAAAATACAAAATATCTTGTAAAACATTAAGTTTTCGGTAATGTTACCTTAATACTTTTATGCACAGAATAATGAGACGAATCAATTGATATGAAAAAAAAACAGTTGCTTTTAAGAAAAAGTATGCAGATGCGTGTTGCAAATTACATATTTTTTCTTAAAGAAACTATGCCTTTTTTCATACCAATTGATTCGTCTCATTATTCTGTGCATAAAAGTATTAAAATAGCATTACCGAAAACTTAATGTTTTACAAGATATTTTGTATTTTATGTCAAAATACTAGAACTTTCAAGCCTCATAATTCCAAAAGTTCTTAACGAAAAAATACTTTATTATAGTGTTTTGAAAAGCTCTCGAGATTAGCTACAAGAACCCGTGTGGAAATTTCCCCATCTCTTTCCCACTTATTGTTAGATTCTGACGAGATTTCCCTAAGAAAGGAAAACTTAAAGGATTCCGACCTGTTTTTCTAGCATAGAACCTATCTCTGATTAGTTATTAGAAAAATGTAAAAATTTCTGATCAGTTCCTAATTAGGAAATCATACGTATTTGCACACGCGTATCCTAATTGTAATACCTAATTTTTAATTTTATAAATGACATATCAATAAGATAACCTGAAAGTATAAAAAGTGTTCCTTCTCAAATCGTTTGACATTTGAATTTTATTTGCCTTATTTTTAATTAAAATGGATAGTGAGAAAAATAGAAAAAAAGCTCGAGAACGGAAAAGAACATATAGACAAGTTAGAAAAGAGGTACAACAAAAAATTCAGCAAGTGCATGCGGACGGTAAATATATACAGCACATATATGTAAAATTTCAATATAAATTTCAATATAAATAGGAATAAATAAATAAATTAATTAATTAAAATGTAAATTTAGTTTTAGAAACAATAAATAGCGATAATAACGCTTCATATGTTGGCAATGAAGTTATAGAAGAAGAAGAAAATTTATATCATAATGATATTGTTGCTGAAAATTTCGATAATAAAGAGTCCTTTGAGATAATATAGATATACAAATAAACGAGAATACAGAAAGTGTACTAGAAAATCTTGATTCCGAAAAAGGTTTATATCTAAAAATTCTATATTATAATATATTTACAGTAATATTCTTCATAGATTTTTTAGTTTTTAGAACAATGTTTATGTTAATTTAAAAAAGGTTTCGCATTTTATAAATTACATTTTTTAATTTTTTATTTCTTAAAACCTCAGATAGCAGTACTGTGGACATATAGCCCCCATAGACAGATAGCCCCAGTCTCCCCTACATGTACAATAAATTTATCATTTTTTAGATAGATAATTCGTGTTTAAAAAAAGAATTTGGAGTCTCAAAATATTAAGCGGACTGTATTGTTATAAGTTTGCAAATATTTCTAAAGGCTGGTTGTATTAGTGTTATGGAACGTTGATGTACTTATATTCTAATATAACACATACAATAGATCGCCGCATCGATGAACACATCAATAAGTATTCATATCAGACAAGAACATAAGAAATTAAACAATTCTCAATTATCAAGCCTTGAAATCAATGCGAAATTATATCATGGGTAGTCTCTTACTATTTTGAAAAGAATGTCTCTCTAATTAAGCAAATTTACATAATTAACGTAAAATAAAGGATAACTTATAATACAATAAGTATGAAATATGAATAAACTCGTACTTTTATAAAGATGTTATCGATAGAAAATAAGTATAAAGTAATTACGCATTAATCCTAGTTTATCAAATTTAAATATCTGAATAGAAGTAATGAAAGACTTAATTATAACACTGAATTATATATACAAAGACTAGTGAAACTTATTAAATGTAATATTACATCGTTAATTACTAAGAAAGAACTATTAAAACGGTGATTATACAAATAACGACTCGACGACATATGGATTTTACAAAACGGCAAGAGGGAAGTTTCTATTCCACGTGTCTCGTAATGAATTATGTGTGAATTGCTGATGTGCGTTGTCACCAGATTTCTTTAACCAGCAGATCGAGAAGGGAGTGTAATGTGATTACAACCGTCGGATAATACAGTAATTTAATCCCTGGTATCAATAAAGAAATCTGTGACTTACCTCTGGCCATATAATTCGAATCATAAGTATGCTTAGATACTCTCTTAAATGCAGTGTGAGAGTTAATTGCTTCCTTTTTTCCTTCCTTCCTTCTTTACTCCGTTTGATGTCGTTTACTTATTCCAGAGTAGATATAATTATTGTATTTATGCGATCTCTGACTTGGATCGATGCGTAACTGATTGCAGTTATATGTCTCCGTAGAGAACAGATTCCGTCGATATTTCGATAATGAACGTGATAAGACAACCATTCTATGCTGTCTTTAGAGAAGCTCTTCGTGCACGAATGATGATGACTCGCCCCGTCTTCAAGCGAAAGCAGCGCGTTGTCAAGTAGTGCCCTGCACTTCGACAAGTGCGCAACGGTCTCCTAGCCGTGCCGCGGCGGTGGGCTGTGCTAAGGCCTCTATCTCTATTATCTCTCGTGTGTGTGCTTCTAGCGCGCGTGTGTGTATGCGTGTTTGGGTGTGTGCGTGTGTGTTTACGGACTCGAGAGCTCTGTTCTACGAACTTAATCTTTCCTCTTTAAACAATTCGAATGTAGAAGAAATAGAAGACGAAGTGGCAAAAATTAAAAAATGGGCTTTATAAAATAATATTTCTCAAGTAGCACTACAAGAGTTAATAAATATCTTGAGAAATAATCTCTTACCACAATTACCATTATCTGCAAAGTCTTTTATTGGAACAAAATATAGTTTTAATATTGAAACTTTTGATACAGAAGAAGAGCAATATCAATATGTATATTTTGGATTACGTGAAAGACTACAAAAATGCGTTAATACGACTTTGCATACTCATGAAATACCTTTGCAAATAAATGTGGATGGTATACCTGTATACAAATCGAGTCGAAAGCAGCTTTGGCCTATTCTGTGCAAAGTTCATCATGACCCAGATATATATATATAAGCCATTTGCAGTCGGCATATATTGTAGTAATAATAAGCCTAATAATATTAATCAATATTTAAACAAATTTGTTGATGAAATCAATATATTACAACGCGATGGCTTACTTATCTCAAATCGTTTAATGAAACCTTATATTAAATGTTTTATCTGTGACAGTCCAGCTCGTTCTTTTTTAAAAGGGGTTAAAGAACACGGAGGGTTTAGTGCATGTGAAAGATGTACCGTGTATAAGAAAAGAATAAGTAATAGGACTGTTTATGATGAAACAGATGCATTAGAAAGAAGTAACGAGAACTTTAGAGCACAAAGTGATTCAGAACATCATATTGCAATCACACCATTACTCGGTGTTATTCCAAAAGTTGATATAATTAAATTATTTGTGTTGGGCGTAATGCATTTAGGATATATTGGTGTCATGAAAAAATTGTTAGTGGATTATTGGATGGAGGGTAATTTGATGGCAAGATTGAGCCGCATAAAAAAAAAAGAGCTTTCAAGAAGACTTGATACTATTCGAAAATATATACCAATTGAATTCCAAAGAAAAATTGGTCCTTTAGTTAACTGTAGAAAGTGGAAAGCAACGAAATTTCGATTTTTTTTATTCTATTGTGATCCATTAGTTTTAAAATATATTTTAAGATCAGAATTATATCAACATTTTCTATTATTACATGTTGCTTTCAGAATATTATGCAGTGATAAATTTCAACAATACAATAACTTCGCAAAAATTTATTTAAATAGATTTTTTCAAACGTTTGCCTCTTTTGTATGGATTACAATCACAAGTTTAAATATGCACAATTTACTTCATATTGCAGATAATACCATTAACATGAATTGCAATTTAAATCTTATAACATCTTTTCCTTTTGAAAGTTACTTGGGTCAAATGCGGAAGTTAATACGTACACCGAACAAGCCTCTTGAACAAATATGTAGACGTTTAGAAGAAAAAAAGTACTTCAACTTAAAAAAACCGATAATACCGAAATTATTTGCTATTTTAAAGAAAAACAATAATGATTTACAAGAGAATATCATTGTTATCGAAAAGATAAAAATACATGGATTATTTACTATCTCTTATAAAAGTCCAAACAATTGTATCCTACTACAAGATAACAGAATATTATTAATAAAAAAAATATTTTATCATGTGCATGACTGTAAAAGCGTGAAAATATCTGGATTAGTATTAAAGAGAGAGAGGAAATCAGTATATGAATATCCATCAACATCATCGCTATTTCAAATATGGCAAATAAAAGAAATTACTGATGAAATGATAATATAACTCCAATTAATACAATAAAAATTAATTTTATTTTCTTAAAACTTAATTTTAACCCATTAAAAAATTATAAGAAATATGTCATTCCTTTACTTCATTATAATTAATAAAATAATAAATTAATAAAATAATTAAGAAATTAATAAAATACAAAATTATAAATCAAGTGTTTTATAAAGACAAGAACACTGTTACGTGCGAACAAAATTGAATTCAATCAATCTTTAAATAGCCAAGAATGTTATCGATATTGATTAATTATCCGATTTCTAATGGGGAGACGGTTGTCAGGCCGCGGTTCACAGGGGATAAAATTACACCTAGTGATAAGACCTTCCTCCTCCTTCAAACATAAAGACAAAAGAAGTGGTGAGAAGCTCGCGCGGGGGGTTCTTGCCACTTGAGTATAAATAAGAGCGAAAAATCATCGTACAGTTAGTTGTTGGGAGTCAGTAGTTTGTTGACAATCAGTTAATCATTAACCGACAATCCTTACTTGAGCTAATTAAATTCTGACTTCAGCAAATCTTAAGACAGATCTTGATAATAATAATTTAAATATCAGATAAACCAGATCTTAAATAACTGTTATAAGAAAATTCTTCCAAATAAAGGTAATTTTAATTTTAATTCTTGAAATCAATTTTTCAATAAAATCCTTTAATTCCATGCAACTCTTAACTGTCGCTGCCAAATAGCGTGGCAACAGAAATTTCCTGATTCTTGTCGCTGCCAAACAGTGTGGCAACGGGAGTTCTCCTCTCCTTAACTGTTGGTGCCAAAGAGTGGCAATAGGATTTCCTTTAACCTATATTCATGCCCAGAAAAGGGGGCAAAAGGTGCCAAGTAAAAAGGATTAAATTTCAAATTAAACAAGCCATTCAATTTAATCAAGATCCTTTTCCATTATTTCTCAAACTAAAGAAATTAGAAACTGAAATTCAAAAAAATAAAGTTTGCACTTTTACTCCATACAAATTAATTCCTTTGGATTTTAAAATAGACTTTCCAAATTTTAATTTTATAAACAAATCTGACCCTCGTTATAAGATATATAAAATTCGTTATCTCTTCGGACTGGACTAATCGCACAACCTGGTCCAAATCCCGGGTAAATAACTTAAATGTTTTGACCCAAAAACGGACGAACTAACTTAATCTTGACAGAACGTGACACTTGGCAACACCGAGTTGCCTTCAATAGGTAATCCGAACCTAGCAACTAAAGTCGAATCTGAATTCCACCTAAAAACCTGACGATTGCATCGGACGAGCGATCGTCAAACCGACACCGGAACCGACTCCACTCACTCCATATCCCTCGTTCTCCCTGACGTTCCCCTTTACTATACTACCTATATATTTAGTTAATTCTTGCCTTTCGGTTTTGGCTTTATATTTATTTTCCAACTTGAGAGATTAACTATTGTATTTACAATAGTCACCCCATACTATTATAAAAAAATTCGTCACTCACCGCTCCGATGCGCAACGGGCGGAGTAATTTGGCCACGTAGCTACGATGATACTGTAACAAAAACGAAAGATATAAATTAAAGAGGCGCTGAAAATGATTAATGTTTCAAAAGATACACATAATTTTACGCGCATCTAATTTTTCTTTCAATTAGATTCACTGATATAATTATCTATTTTCCGGAAAAAATATTTACAAAAATAAATTTTTATAAAATTTTTAATAATTTCTTTTTTTCTAATTATTTTTATCGAAATAAAACAGTCTGAATAAATGGGAAAAACCTATTAATTTTATGCAGATAAGAAATGATACTTACCTCAAGGTTGCTCCGCCGGTGCCCGATGTCTCTCTCGGACCTCCTCCTCCTTTCAGAACGTCAAGTCTCTCCTCCTCCTCCTCCTCGTCTCACCGCACAGGACACTCGCGAGAAACACTCGCGGATAATAAACTAACAATCGCACGCGGACTAATTTCAATAAAAGTCTTTCTCGCGCGATACTGTACGGCACTCCCGTTTAAAAAAGTCCGATTACTTGAACGGCACTCCCGAAATAAACGCGACAAACCGGCTGCGGTTTGTTTATTAAATTAAATCGGCGGACGAAGGTACGTTAGCTTCCCCGTCTTTAGATTTTTATCCAAGCAGAACAAGAGTTTTGCTTGGGTAAAATCCTCGTACTGGGTACTGGGCCTTCCCACCTCGCCAAGGTCGTACCCGTGGGAAGGAATAAAGTACTTTAATGCGCAATATAAAAGCTGGTACAATATAAAATCAAGTTTATAATTGTAAATTGTATAAAAGAAAAGATAATGTAGGCCTCTATTTTGTTTTCTTATAAACTTTATAACGTTAAAACTTTAAAATAAGTCTTTATTTTAATTCTATTAATAATAATATTAATAGAATTAAAATATAAGGACCCGTTTTTAAGTGTAAAAGTTTTAACGTTTTAAAGTTATTGTGAACTATACTTATTTTAATATAATATATAGATATATATTGAATGTTTTAACTTAAAAAAATGTAAAGTTTTTCTAGCATATATGTTTCACTCCGTTCTGTCTGCTTTCAATTTTGTCCTGTCTTTATGTTTATTCTTTTTTCGCAGTCTATGAATATGCTCCTTCAGTTTAAAACTTTCTTCTCTCTTTCTTCCAAAACTTTCTTCTCAGCTGCAAAAGACAAATAAGATAAAATAAAACAATATAATATCAATCAGTATTATGTTAACGATACGCTAAACTTACATTTTTTCTTGAAGACAGGCTTCTCTCCTCGTTTAACAGATTCTAGTAGCTCTTCCTTTTCTTGCCGCTTCTTTTCTGCTTTCTCTTTCCTTTTCTTTTCCTCCCTTAACTGATTTTCAAGCCTCTGAATGAGATATTTTATTTTCTTTATAGCTTTTAGATCTGTCGTTTCTTTCAATTCTTTTTGTAAAGTTTTGAGGTCGTTTTCTCGTAACTTGTTAATAAATGCATAAGAATGTCTGAAGGCCTTTTCATCAAACATACCAGATAAACTATCAAATCTAGGATCCCGAGATACAACTTTTTTGACTCGAGTTAACTTTTTATATCTGGGAACTGGCTTTTTAGCAGAAATCTCTCGTGGCCTATTCTTATTTTCCCGTTTAAACTCTATTTTCTCGGTTTTTTTCGTAATTTTCTTTCCAAATACCGTCTCATTGTATACCTTGGTACCTAATTTCTCCTTTAATTTCTGTAAAAAAATCCTCAAAACTCATATGTTTTAATTCCTCTCGTACTTGTTCCTAAAACATAAACAATTCAAAGCATGTTACCATCCACGAATATATAAACTTTTCTTGTAATAATAGTACTGTGTTAATTAAAATTAACCTAAATAATATTTAATAATATGTAGTAAAAATAAGTAGTAAAAATGAAGAAAAACTTACACGATCTTTATCTTCTGTAAGTAGGAACTCTTCTTCATCATTCATGTTGAGTCCTAAGATGTAATAATGGAATACAAATTTATCAATCTCTGTAACACAAAATACATTTTTTTTATTTAGTGTTTAACGTGACGTCAACTCTGTGTTTAGGTTTCTTGACACTTAACAAAATACAATACCACATTTTTAAGTTAGGATTTACAGTTTGTTCGTATACTCAAGAAAACAACAAGAAGATTAGGAAAAATAGATTTGTATAAATACTATAAATTATACTTACATCTGCACTAGTACTGTACTGATCATATGAGTGCCTAAAAAGTTATATCACACATTATAAATTTCATTTGTACGCAAAGTTACACAAATTACAGAACAGAGCAGTGTAAGAATGGGCGATGTTTCTCGATTAATCGAAATAACGACAATCGATAATTTGCCTTTTGATTAATCAATATTTGATTTTTCTCTCAACATCGACACACTGACCTTTCCTTTTAATTAAATATAATTTAATTAATATCATATATTTATTAATGCGACTTATAGCTGCAGATTATATATCAGTTGAACTAATTAATTTTTTAAGGGGAAATATGCAGTCAGAGGCGCAAAAAAAAGAGAGATTTTCTCATTTTTTTTACATAAACGTATTAACTTTTTTATTCAGAAACTTTTACATGATATTAATATATGTTTGACGAACTTTTTGTATTTTTTTAAGTAGAAAATAATAGTTATTATAATTTTGGCGAATAATTTTGGCTTTTATTCATACTGAAGTCGGTGGACACGATATCTCAAAATCTTACTGCACCGATCTTTTTGAAATTTTACACACTTCTTTTATACATATTAAGCTTCCGTGTGGATAAAGGATTTTTTTTTCAACGATGAGAACTTGTTTTACAAAAATGAAATGGTCAATTTTTTTTAGTAAAAATCGTGACTCGAACTTCAAAGTTCTCTAAAAAATTCAAAATTCAATTTTTTTCGAAATCCTTCGTTCACACGGAAGATAAAGTCATCTACTAACGAAATCTTCTTGGTTTTTTTATTTTAGATAATCCTGTCTCGAGATATGATGTCCACCGGGATGCTACTTTTTTTTAGGAGTTGTATTAAAATATTTGCCAAAATTATAATAACTATTATTTTCTACTAAAAAAAAATACAAAAAGTTCTTCAAACATATATTAATATCATGTAAAAGTTTCTGAATAAAAAAGTTAATACGTTTACGTAAAAAAAAATCGAGAAAATCCCTCTTTTTTGGCGCCTCTGACTGCATATTCCCCCTTAATAAATAAGAGTTAAAGAAAGTGATAGAACAAAAATAAGGAACATATGTGGTTACCTGTCGGGGATACATTATACATATTAGGTGCTTTCCATTTACATCAAAATTCAGATAATTCTCACTTGTGACGTCGTTCTATCCTTTTTGGCAATTAATGAATAATAAAGACAGAATGACATACATTGTATAATTTACTACTCTCTCGCGAACTATTAGTGAAAAGAAATCGATGGGAAATAACGTACGTGACTAGGGTGGCTCTTATTTACTCTTGGTAAATTTTTTGGGGGGATTTTTTTTTGCGCTACCCTCTAGTTTGGTTCCATTTTATGAAAAAAAAATCTGTGTCAAATTTCAGCTTAATCGGATAAAGGGAAAGGGTGCCCCCAGGATCTTGAAGATCAAAAAAATAATAAAATTACAGAAAAAATCAATTTTATTTGTTTATCTTGCGAAGTATTAATTATATGCAAAAAAGTGTTATACAAAAGTTGTAGATCTATTAAAAATGCACATATTATCATCTACCACTTTTTCTCGTGCGACTAACTATTTCCGAGAAAAATGTGAAAATCACTTCTTTTTACTACAAATCTTGACGCTGAGCGGCTGAGATAAAGTCTCTTTTTTATAACCTGGAAACTTTCGGCGATAATCACTTACAATCTGAAGCACATACTGTTTCTGTTGCTCATTTTTCGAAAATAATTTATTATAATCTTCCATAAGCTTGACCCCTCTCTCAGCCGAATCATTTACAACTCTCAATTTATTTACTAATTCCAGACCTTTTACAAAACTTTCATTTTTATGCCACGTCAACGGTTCTGTCTTAAGGAACTCATCATTCAAGTCAAATCTTTTGAAAAATCTTCTAGTTTCGGTGGAAACAAATTGTTCAATTCCGTTGTTAATAATTTCTGGGATTTTATCGATTTGTACTTTTATTCGCTTCTTATTTTTGTTTGATGATTCTGTTTCGCGATTCAAAGAAATGACCATTTTTATTTTTGATTCAAATGATAAATTTGTATCAAAGAAAGCTAATACGACAACTTCAGGGCTCAAATACCATAAATGATTGATAGTTTTTGTAAAGCAACACGAGAGATACCACGATCAACAGCTTGATATTCAAAAAGTTTCGAAAGAACCCTGAAATCCAGATACGGTGCTTTGATTGCAGAAAGCGCACAAAACCATGCTTCGACATACATACTGACAAGAAAGATACAAATATCACAGATCGCATTTTCTTCTTGTAGTGATAATATAAATTCACCACGAAACAGAAAGATTTTCAAGCAATTGGGCCATCCATCATGCGAGGTGGATGGCCAAAGCGATTTATTGCTTGAAAATTTTTCTGTTTCGTGGTGAATTTATATTATCACTACAAGAAGAAAATGCGATCTGTAATATTTGTATCTTTCTTATCAGTGTGTATGTCAAAGCATGGTTTTGTGCGCCTTCTGCAATCAAAGCACCGTATCTGGATTTCAGGGTTCTTTCGAAACTTTTTGAATATCAAGCTGTTGATCGTGGTATCTCTCGTGTTGCTTTACAAAAACTAAGCAATCATTTATGGTATTTGAGCCCTGAAGTTGTCGGATTAGCTTTCTTTGATACAAATTTATCATTTGAATCGAAAATAAAAATGGTCAATGCTTTGAATCGCGAAACAGAATCATCAAACAAAAATAAGAAGCGAATAAAAGTACAAATCGATAAAATCCCAGAAATTATTAACAACGGAATTGAACAATTTGTTTCCACCGAAACTAGAAGATTTTTCAAAAGATTTGACTTGAATGATGAATTCCTTAAGACAGAACCGTTGACGTGGCATAAAAATGAAAGTTTTGTAAAAGGTCTGGAATTAGTAAATAAATTGAGAGTTGTAAATGATTCGGCTGAGAGAGGGGTCAAGCTTATGGAAGATTATAATAAATTATTTACGAAAAATGAGCAACAGAAACAGTATGTGCTTCAGATTGTAAGTGATTATCGCCGAAAGTTTCCAGATTATAAAGAAGAGACTTTATCTCAGCCGCTCAGCGTCAAGATTTGTAATAAAAAGAAGTGATTTTTACATTTTTCTCGGAAATAGTTAGTCGTACGAGAAAAAGTGGTAGATGATAATATGTGCATTTTTAATAGATCTACAACTTTTGTATAACACTTTTTTTGCATATAATTAATACTTCGCAAGATAAACAAATAAAATTGATTTTTTCTGTGATTTTATGATTTTTAAGGTTCTGGGGGCAGTGGGGGCACCCTTTCCCTTTATCCGATTAAGCTGAAATTTTACACAGATTATTTTTTCATAAAATGGAACCAAACTGAGAGGTAGCGCGAAGAAAATTCAAACCTTGAGAAATAAGAGCCACCCTAGTACGTGACGGTATGCGGAGCGTCTCGTAACACTACACCTACTCGTTCGAATGTTCGATGCCTCTCCTGGGAGGTCTGATCCTGAAACCTCTTCTCGATCTCTCCTCTGATCCTCCTCCTACAAAAAAGTAAATGATATAATAATTTATAATTCTCCATCATTACATTGCGGTTCTCACTTCTAATAAAAATTCGTGTGAAGTATCTACTTTGACAAACTACTGTTGTCTCGATACATGTGCAAAACGTTAATCGTAAAAGTTTAATCATCGAAGGAACCGACGCTCTCTCGCGAACTATTAGTGAGAAGAAATCGATAAGAAGTAACGTACGTGACGGTATGCGGAGCGTCTCGTAACACTATACCTGCTCGTTCGAATGTTGCTGCGTAAGTGATATAGCGCGGCGGTTTCTTCGATAACGGCGCGCGTTTGTGAAGTTTTATCGCGCATAATTATCTGTGTGTATTTTATATAGCGAAGCATTTGAAGTAATCATATTTGAACTGTGACATTAAGAAATCTATTTATTTTGCGTTCGGGTTTTCCCTGTTTTATTTACGTAAATTTCGATTAAGCACACGTTTTGATATCGATTTATTACGATTCTATCGCAATGTTTTAATATTGCAAGAAAATTATGTGGTCATGTTTTTCAGACGTTCAAAAGTATTTGTAGTATGATATTCTTTATATATTTAAATATAAATTTATTCAAGTCGAGCTTTCCATTTTAAAGTCGATGAAAAAATCTTGTTATAAATATTCTCAAAAATTAACCGGTAAAAAATGTGAAAAAATTACTGACATTATAAAAAAGCTCATGTTCACTCACGCGCGACGAACAACCGAAGCATCTCAGCGCATTCACGAATCGTGCAAATGGCGCGGGAATGAATCCGTCGCGTAGACAAATAGTCCGATGGTTAACACAGAGCTATGTGTCCTTTCGATGTGTGACACCGTCGTAATAATCACTGCGAAATATCTCGCGACGTAATAGTATTACGCACAGCAGAACGGCACGCTTGGTTGGCTGCTCCGATCGCTCCGATTCGACTATCGGGACGAAATTGAATAACGACGCGACGATCCTTTTTTTTTCGCGCGGCGCGGCTTACGGCGCAAACGCGTGCACAAAAATAAATGCCAAGCGTCGCATAACAAAACCGTGTCTCTGTACCAATATGTATTACATATTATTAATGTACAAAATTAACGTACACCGAATACTTACATTTTGATGAACGCGCGACTGCCGCAAGTACCGCATACTTGGACTCGCTGGCGCTTCTCGAACTCGCGTCATGCAGCGTCTTTTTTCGCCTGAAATTGAACAATTTGATTGATTGATATTATATGTGATTGATATTATATGTGTTACGTATGCAGGAGCACAATGAATTAGGGACTTACTTGTATTTCAGAGATCCGAAATATATACATATATATATATATATTTCGTATATTTATATTTATATATATACGGAACGCAAACGATGTGAGATGTGATCGCCTTGCCGGTTCAAACGGAAAAGACGTGAATGACGTGATCGTGAGAACGTGAAGGCGGAAGCCGGCCGGTGCCGCCGCGCCGGTGGCCGGTGGCGCTCGAAACTCGAGAGTCGAGACTCATCGCCTCGATAGTATCGATACTCGCGCGCATCCGCTAATTGCTGTATCGATAAAAGCGCAAAATTTAAGCGAGAGTGTTTAATAATAGCCATAGGCCTATTCGTTTTCAGCTGAACCTCTTGCACGGTTCATCTTTCCTCTTTTCCTTTTCCCGTTGGAGAGAAAAAGAGGAAAGATGGGCCGTGCAAGAAGTTTACGTAAAAACTAGGCCTTTTATATCTTTTTTACTTCACTGCACTGGTGCAGCACTGTAGCCAGTTCAACAATAGAAAAAAAAAAACAGATCCCTAGAATGCGCGTTACTATACAATAGCAGCCAGGTTCAGCGAATCAAAACAAATAACACGGGATGAGAGATCGAGATGAGAGAAGTTTCTCTCTCATTGAAAGTTTTAATTTTATTAAAATTTGTTTTCAATTTAATAACAGTTATACAATGGTGAAATACTGCTGCATTTGCAAGGACAAGTGGACAACGGAAAAGGACATATCATTTTTTAGGTAATCAAATTTTCTGAAATGTGCAAACGTAACCTCCGATAGTTTCTTTAAATGTCAGATTTATTAATTCTGTATTTTATATACTTAATTTTAGCTTTCCAAAATCGGAAGATATGTTAAAGGAATGGCTGCGTGTTATACCAACAGTGAAGGAATATCGATCACATTTACGAGTGTGCAACGCTCATTTTCATGAATCGGAATATCGTCGGGTCAGTAACAAGCTTATATTAAACAAAAATGCAATTCCAAGCATTTCTCCACAATCTGTGGACATCACCAGTCCAGATAACTCGACAGTAGAAAATACAGACAGTACATCTGTCTTTAGGAATGAAAGTACTTCGTCGTTTTTGTCTCCAGAGATTATAGATACAGAGGACTTGTCATGTACACCGCTGGAAAAGGAAAGAAAGAAGGAAGAAGGAGTACAAGCATCTCCCGATGTCAAGGTAAATTTATTCGTTGACGTTTACTTTATATTAATTTTTTTACCTGTTTAATAACTTTTGTATCGTATTTAAATTAGAATGTAGAAACGCAGATATCTCCGCGACGACTTCAACCGAGTATTCGGGAACGAGAATTAATGCACGAAAATCAAAGTCTGAAGAAGAAATTGCGCCGAAGAGATATAAAACTTTTAAATCTAACATCTGTGTTGAAGCGTTTAAAAAGTGGGGAAAAAAGAAAGAAGGAAGAAGAGGTACAGGCATCTCCTGATGTTAAGGTAAATTTATTTGTCAACTTTTACTTTATCTATATATTTTTTTTTATCTGTTCAATAATCTTTGGATCATATTTAAATTTATAGAATGTAGCAACACAGATATCTTTTACGACCACTCCAACTAAGTATTCGGGGATGAACATTATTGCGTGTAAATCAAATTCTGAAGAAGAGATTGTGTACCGAAGAGATATAAAATTTACTCAAACATGACAGATATGTTAAAGCGTTTAAAAAATACGGAAGCCTAAAATATATCAAAACCAATAATATTGGCTGCTACACGCCACCGTTATACCTCAATATTTATTGATAATAAATTTTACCAAGGTATTTTTAATTCGTTTTTTAATCAGATTTAATAAGATATTCATAGATTTAATTATTATTTTTTCAATAAGGTTAATTAAGTATTTTTTTGACTTACAGGATCCTTTGTCTAATCGTCTAATGTATAATTGAAGAATAAAAATTTATATATTGCATGATAAAAAATGTATTCGTACAAATTAATCCGTTATTATTTAATTGTTTCTCTAATAGTTTTGTCTGAGAGGAGAATTACATAATCTTAACAATTCAAGAATTGACTTTAATGAATTAAAACAATTTTGCAATTTAATAAGTTTACTTCGTTTTCTTTATATTTATAAAATTATACAATTTCAATGATCTCATAATATAAAAAATTGGAACGAAATAAAATTTAAAGTTAATTTCCATAAATTCTTTTCCGATCAAAACGAAGATAAACTTTATTTCTCGATTATCCTTATCACTGACATACCATGGACATTCATATGGAGTTTGAAAAAAATTTATTGTAGTAAAAAAAAATTTAATCGTATTATTTTGAAAACGTCTCGACATTTAATATTAATCAGAGATATGATTTTTTGAACGTGCTGGATGGCGTCGCGTATCTTTATTAATTATCTTTGTCGTATTGCCAGCGCAACTGGGACTCGGAAGTCATCAAGGCACATTACCCATTGGGAACATTCGTGAACGCGGCTACGTAGTTCGGGATGCACTCTTTCGTGAACACTGGGGCGCTAACGAACGGATTCCCTTCCCGAGTGTCGGTGCCAGTGGTCGCTACGATCGCGATCATCTGATCGGTTGTCATCGCTGTCAGAACTCCCTGCTGTCCCGGTGGCCCCGGCTGTTTCCGTGCGTCGCATCTGTTCGACAGGATCGGGATCGGGGATAGTGCCCGATAGCATGCCGATGGTGGAACAGTAATGATCGGGAGAGACGTGCGCTCTTGATTGTCGTGGCTTCGCTTGGCTCCAAGATGCGCGGGAGGAGATAGTATCAGTGAGAATGAACAGGAACATGAATTCACCGTCGAAGCTCACGGAGTTCGCTCCGTTGAGCCCCGAGGAGAGCCAACCTGTCGTAGCGTCGCTCTTCTCCAAGTTCTTCAGCTTCACCAGGAGTTAGTATCCAGACGTTATTTAGCCTACGTATACATGCATAGTTTATCAGCGCGTTATCACCATATTAAATAGATATTAATGTATGTTATTGTAATAAAATATTGCAATTTTATTGCGGTGTTTTCTTAAGGCTTGATAAGCCGATGACATAATGACAAAA
Source organism: Temnothorax longispinosus (assembly GCF_030848805.1). Classification (NCBI taxonomy): domain Eukaryota; kingdom Metazoa; phylum Arthropoda; class Insecta; order Hymenoptera; family Formicidae; genus Temnothorax; species Temnothorax longispinosus. The sequence continues at coordinate 4,282,364 of NC_092362.1, read as the reverse complement.
TAATAGTCTCTCTTATACCCAGTAAATAATTTCTGATTGTTGCGATCAATGTTTAGATAGCGCTAACGATTCCACGGTGTCTTCCAACAACGACGAGCGCAGCTCTTCAGACTCAGAGTCCTGGAAGCAGTCGGAGAGCACGGAACAAACCCCGGACGACGATAGTAGCAGTATAATAAATTTCCCATTAGATACTAGCGAGGGCCGTAGCTTACCAAACGTTCTAAAGCGCATCAGCAATATTGTAGCGTTAAAAAGCAATGTAAGTTTCAAAGATACCCTCACATTGCACAAGTGCTTTACATGAGATTTCTTAGAATGAAAATTATTCGTATTGTCGCAGAATCTACGTTCGTACAAGGATTCTCACTTAAGGAGCTTCTGGATGCCGGATAGCGTGAGCAAACAGTGTTACGAGTGCGGCGAAAGATTTACGACGTTTCGACGAAAGCACCACTGTCGCGTGTGCGGGCAAATTTTCTGTGCCAAGTGCTGTTCCGATCAAATACCGGGGAAAATCATGGGATGCACCGGTATTATAAATATATATTTATCGGAATGCACGCGCGTGTGTATGTATGTGTGTAATTTTTTACATTACTTGTTTCTTTTCATATGTTTTTCAGGAAATCTCAGAGTTTGTACATATTGCTGTAAAGTAGTTCTTTCCTACTTGCAATCATCGGACATGAGGAGCGACTTATCGGCGGATTTGAAAGCCCTGCAGGAGGATCTTCAAGTGAAGTACGGAAATGATTCGCCGCTATTAGCACGGAAACACGCTAACGAAACCATGGGCGACGAAACGTCGATATGCCGGAAGCCGAGCGTAGGATACATGGAAGAAAATTACGCGACTGGACCGTACGAGAATTAATCTACATATATACCTATCTATCTATATATATTTTTTTATGACTTACATGTGTGTGTTTTACAGATCGAGCGGCAGCTATTTAACATCGCAGGAACGCTCACTTGTGTTACAAAATTCGGCTTCTTTAAGGATGATCTGGGAAGAATTGTTCCGCTCTAGTCAGGCTATTCAACTGCAAACGCACAGAATTCGATTGAAGAGCTATTACAATTGTTTTTTGGCGAACGAATTAGTGAATTGGATGATAGTTCAGAATAAAGCGGCCACTCGGTACATGCCCCAATCCGGAAAAATTAGATTGCTATTTCTAATCGCGTTAATTGGAATTAAGATTGTGACTCACGTTTTTTTTTTAGTGTGCAGGCGACTGCGATAGGCCAAGCCTTACTAGAAGCGGGTTTCATTGAATCGGTTGTTCCTGATTACGTATTCAGCGATTCGGCGATCGTATTTAGACCGGTACCGTTATCCTCTTTGCAAAACATAGATCTATTAACGGAAAAGCGGACGACATGCGATGCGCAAGAGCCAGCCTGGGTAAAAACTATTCCTCAACATGACTCGGCTACGGGTAATACGACAAATTGAGATTTTCGACGACGAGACAAGCAATTGCTCAACGATGTTCGATTTGCTTACAGATTCTGAAAGCGAAACTAGACCGATGAGCTCGCACTCGCAAACCTTTGGTCGTTTGCCGTCGTCTAGTTCGAGCTTTTATTTAGATTTAAATCTGGAGGCATCCACTGTCACGTTAAAGAGACCTACCTCGGAGGATTTAACCGCGATTTCCGTCGATAGTAGCGACGGAATAATCGAGCAGAAGGAAATTAATCTTAAATCGCATGACTGCAATCTCAAGATATGCGACGACCTTTTAAGCGACACGCTTCAAGTGCACGAATTCAAGGAGAAAAACGGTTGGCACAGAGCGACTAATCTGAGAACAGCATTTGGCGAATTAAGCGCGTACGAGTGTTTAACGTAAGTTTTTTTTTCGATATTTCGTAGTTAATTATAATGGTAGTAGGATAGGAAAGTAAATGACATTTGCTTATACTTTACAGATCTGCGTACAAAGCGCATGAAGATTCTCTCATTAAACAACTTCTTAGCAAAGAAGGCTTGTCGCAAACATGGTCGAATACGATTCTGTCTATCGCGCATCAGATAATCGATCAAGTTAGACCGGATCTGAACCATGACGCAGATAATTTGGATATTCGACAATACGTACAATTCAAGAAATGTCCCGGTGATAGCAGAGATGACTGCGAGATCGTATCTGGCATAATTTGTAGCAAAAATATCGCTCATCGCGGTATGAACGCCATGATCGCTCATCCGAAAATCTTATTGTTGCAATGCGGACTGATGTATCAGCGCGTAGAGGGCAAACTGATAAGCCTAGAGCCTGTAATGATGCAGGTACATTATAAACTTTTACTATCTTCACTTATTTAATCTTAATATTTATATTATTTTTAAAGATAACGCTGTAATATTTTAATTTCCTCAATAAATTTCTAGGAGAGTGAGTATCTGGGGCACACAGTGGCGAGAATCACCGCTCTGGGTCCGGATGTAGTACTAGTACATCGATCCGTAGCCAGATTAGCTCAGGATAGACTAAGGGAATGCGGTGTGACATTGGTGCTAAATGTGAAACTTAGTGTACTGAAGAGAGTCGCGCGATGCACAGGCGCTAGTATTGTTAACACTATAGACGCGCACATAAGCGCAAGATATATGCTTGGCACGTGCAAGAAATTTTATTTAAGAAATTTTCCAGATGAGCGAAGTAAGTATAATTATATATATGTATATAATTATACATATTTCATGACTTTAATTCACTTTTCTTTTGTCTCTCTCTTTCAGGAGGTGTCAAGACACTGATGTATTTTGAAGGCTGTGCAAATCCGCATTTAGGCGCGACGATTGTATTGCGAGGCGGATCACAATTCGAATTAAAGAAGGTGAAAAACGTCACATCGATGATGATCTTCGCGGCTTACTCGTGGCGTCTCGAAAAGTCATTCCTCATGGATGAATTCGCTAAACCGCCATCACCTAAGGACAATTCATTTCTGGATGAAACGTCTCAAAAGGATTCTTCGAATGGCGAGGAGACCGAGAAACTCGAAAACTGCGTTATCGATGAACAAACACACGCGATCGATGTGACGAAGAAATCGTCCAAGATAAATCAAAATCACGAAGGTATCCCTGACAGTGAGCAGAAGGTACAGAATGTTCAGACAAATAATTCAAGTATATCTGCAAGGAATGAAAATGACTCTGAGAATATTTTAAATGCAAATTCTCTAAAAGAAGTATCGTCGATGTTATCAGAAGATCCCTATGACACCTTAAAGTTATTTAAAGCAAAATTAAAACCATCTCTGCACGATTCGAAGGATACCGCGCCAATATCTGGCGAAAACGACACAGTTCCACATAACGATGATAAATCTAAGGACTTGGTAGTAAATACCTCGGGCCTTGATCCCGATGTTACGGAAGTATGTGATAACTCCATGAAATTATTCGCGAACAAAGAGACGTACGTCGAGCGAAAGACCGACGAACTCGTCGACAAAGCGAAATTGAAAGACAGAATATCCTCCGAAGAGAAGCGTATCTACGGGGAGTCCATAAGCGATCGAAGTGATCCGTTGCATCAATATCTAAACGAGGATGACGAGGATGTGTTCAATCGTACGAGTCCGAGTGGTCAACGTCTGAGCGTGTGCGTCGCTGATTTTCCACTGTTAAACAAATTTAAGAAGGCGCTCGAGGACACGGTGCTGAGCGTGTCGCCGTATTTAAAATTTTCAATACCTTATCTGGAGACCGAAATCGGGAGGAATTGCGTGCTGAGGAGCTTCTTCCCGCGCGATATCTATTACTCGGCGCAATTTCTCGACAAGGTCAAGGAGACTCGGGCGAACAGCGTGACTGTGAGCGAGCAGTTTGATAATCGCGACTGGATGAACATCAAGTTGAAGCCGCAGCATCCGTTCGTCCAGGCTCGTCTGACCACGGACGTAGACGGTCGCGAGGTGCAGAGCCTTCTGGCGAATTTCCGCGCGTGTGGCAACAGAATTCATCCGACGCATAACGTATTGCTGGACAGAATGCAGCAATCACCGGCGTCATTTGAGAGCGGCGAGCAGCAGATGCCTTCCTGGCCGGATTGTTTGGATCCCAGCAGCCACCAACGCCTCTCCGTTCTGTTCTGCAGCTTCTCGCACACCGGCAACGACACCCCGGCGTTCTGCGTGAATCCCTGGGTTGTAAACATGACGATGTACGGCCAGAACGACATCGCGCTCGGCCGCTTTCTGGAACGTTATTGCTTGACGATGGAATACAGGTGTCCGGCGCAAGATTGCCGCGCGCAAATCGCTCAGCACGTTAGGCGCTTCGCGCACGACGGCGGCTGTGTGCACATCACCCTGAGCGAGATGAGCTGCGAGCCGTTCGTGCAGGAGGACACCGATCAGATCCTGATGTGGAGCAAATGCGTCAAGTGTAAGAGCGTGTCGCCGGTGGTGCCGATGTCAGGCGACACGTGGTGCCTGTCGTTCGCCAAGTATCTCGAGCTACGTTTCTACGGTGGTGTCTACACGAAACGCGGTATGGACGCGTGTCAGCATTCCCTGCACCACGATCACTATCAATATTTCACGCGCAAGAACATGCTGGCTGTGTTCAAGTTCACCAAGATCTCGCAGTGGGAGATCTCCCTGCCGCCGCCGTTAATCAACATCATCTACGATCCGAAGCAGCACGCGAACGTGATCGAGGAGATGAAGAGCGTGACGTTGAAGGGCGACGAGGTATTCACGGCGATACGAGAAAAGCTGACGAGTCTGCAGACCGACTTGGAAGTCCTGAACCTCGCCAAGCAGCAACTGGCTAAGGATCAGCAGTACTTCAAGAACAAGATTGAAGAAATCCAATTAAAGCTAACGTCACCAACACTGGAAAATAAGAAGCTGGAAGGTAAGACGTCTGAGAGACAAGTGCAAGGGCTGATGTTCAGAATCGAGGATGGCATCGTGATACTCAAACGGCTCATTGCGGAGGCTGTATTCGCGTGGAACAACAAATTGTCGGAGATGTCGGTCAAGAAGAAGGACGAACGGCCACGTCGATTCACCGAACGATCCATGACGGTCGGCAGCAACAGCATAGTCGAGACCGACGGATACATAACTGAGGACACCGCGTCGGAGTCGCAGGTCGAGGACCTGAGTCCCATGTCGGCCGATTACAACGCTATCGACGCGATCGCGGTGGCGCAGAGTGACATCCAAGCGTCCGAGCTGATCGAGAATTCTGACAATGAGCCTCTGGAACCGGCCGGTAATCCCGACGATGTCGTCAACGTTCCGGGCTCGCCGAAGATGCATCAGAGATCGCATTCCGACGTTTTGCCGCTATCCTCCGACGACGTTCAGGATAAGAAGAAGAAGAAGAAGACGATCCTGTCGCAATTGCTACCGTCCGTTTCCGTCAACCATACAATATCGAATCCCTTGGGGCCTTTAGAGCACTACCTGCTGCCTCTCGGGTATGTCGCATGATTTGTAATCTCAATCTTGTGGTATTCCACTGTACGGTGGTGGACACTGTGAAATAAATGTATATAAAATTCACACTTCTTTTGCAGATCCGTGGTACCCATAGTGGTCTACGAATCCGAGCTCTCGTCCATAATTGCGTACGCCCTGGACTCGCACGACTACAAACACGCGTTGCAGGAGCTCTTACGTACAGCGAAGGGACCAGAATTAAATCCCAGTCCGTTAAGCAAACGTAAGTTTCCCGAGGGTAGGGACAGTTCCCTCGACAGTTCCCTGGCGCAATCGGGCGAGTTCAAGCGGCCGTCCGTGCTGTCTTTCTTCCGAGGCAACAGTCCCAATCCAGCCAGCAGTCCCATTGAATCCGACAAGAATGTGTCAAGCGCGGAAACGAGCGGTGGTGGTGGCGCCGTCGCTCCTGACGTCGACGACGATAAGAAAGCGACCAAGCAGCAGAATTATATCGAGGTGCAATTCAACGATGCCACGACCAATTTCTTCTGCAGGATATACTTTGCCGCGCAGTTCGCCGCGCTGAGGGAGAACGTTCTACCCTGCGGCGAGGACGGTTTCACGAGGAGCCTAAGTCGGACCGTGCAGTGGACGGCGAGAGGCGGAAAGAGCGGCAGTGCCTTCTGCAAGAGCAGAGGTACGATGTCGTATGCTTCATTTAACAAGCCATCCTACAAACCGCATTAAACTTGCATTCACTATAATTAATCTGCACAATAAGATAAAAGAGAAATATACATTCTACAAAAAAAGGTCTTTGATCTTTAATCGTTTCGATTACAGCACATTATCGAGATAATTTTCTTTGCAGATGATAGATTCATCATAAAAGAGATGTCTCGACTTGACATGCAGATCTTCCTCGACTTTGCGCCCAACTATTTCGCCTACATGGAAAGGTGTCAGCAAACTAAGCAACCGACATTGCTAGGCAAGATAGTCGGTGTGTACAGAGTGTCGTTCAAAAACAATACGACCAACGCAGCGCTTCGTACCAGCGTGTTAGTGATGGAGAATCTCTTTTATAATCGAATCATTACTGACAAATTCGACCTGAAGGGATCCGTGCGGAATCGGCTGGTGAATCCGGACGACACGTGCCACGAGGGTGAACTGGTCTTACTGGATGAGAATTTGTTAAACAGTATGTATTCTCTAAGTATCTGTGAATAAGTATTATTCGTAAAATTAACGATAGCATTCGCATTTCAGTGAGCTGTGACTCTCCTCTGTATATACGATCCCATTCCAAGGCAGTATTAAATCGAGCCATCGAACAAGACACCAAGTTCTTAGCCGATAACTCGGTAATGGACTATTCGTTGTTAGTAGGCTTGGAACCGAGCTCCGACGAACTCGTACTCGGTATAATAGGTAAGAATGACTACGTATATTATTGTCTTTTCGTCGACTGGCATCGATCTCACTCGTTATCTCTCGCAATTCACGTAGATTACATAAGGACGTTCACGTGGGACAAAAAGCTGGAAACAATGGTGAAGAAATCCGGTATATTGGGTGGCCAAGGTAAATTGCCGACCATAATATCGCCGGAGGAATACCGCGCTAGGTTTATAGCCGCGATGCATCGCTACTTCCTGCCGGTGCCAGACAGATGGTCGGGTCTAGGAAAAAGCGTTGAGATACCACCGCAGTAAATACAACTTACAAAAGGCAAAAATACGAACGCGATTTTACATACGGCAATTTTAATATATAATCGATGTAAATTTTTTACGCGCATTGGCAAAAATACGAGCGCGTCGCGTACGTTCGTCGTGTATTTGTATATTTTATACCGTGATAACATACTCGAAAAATATCATTGGAAAGTGATATTAATAGTTACCAGTTTTTTAAGTAACTTATTAATTGCTACATTACGTATTTTAAACTTCTCGTACGGAAGTAACTTCTACGGCTGCTTAAGAAATTACGTGTACATGTACATATCTTACATCGTATGCATTAAGCAAATGTACATAGTAGTCATTTTATAGTATACTTTAAAAGCAACTGCTCGTTCTCAAACTTTCTCAAAGTACAAAGGTAGCAATGAAACTAGACCGCCAAGACTAAGAAAGAAGAGGAGGAAAAGTACCGTTATCAATATTTTATTTAATTTTTCAAAATTATGTACATGACCATTATCTGTCTTTGTAATAGTCAAATAAACAATAATCATAATTTCAACATAGTAAAACATTCTCGTTCCTCGTCGATAGTTTTATATCATCTTTGAATACAGCCTAGACAGTACACAAACGTAAGGAAGATATTAAAGCGTGTACCTTATTGGAAAAAATATCTCGTACCTTCACAAAGTACTTTTTTTTTCTTACGACTAAATATCTACTATTATTTACATAAACCCATTAACAAAGTTATACGACGCCTGGATGCTATTGCATGAAAGTTAAATTATCAAATTAAGCTTGAACCTAAAAATTTTTTATTATGATCGAGACTATCTATTATATAACTACAAATAAAAGGATCGAATACACCGTATTGCGTGTCTGTAAAGACATTTTTCTGTCTGATATATCGAGAGATTATAAAGAATAAAGAATTCTCTGTTAGTTTTACGTTAAGGATCCTATCACCGCACTACCACGTATTGAATTGTAACATTAACAGCAAGAAATCATACAAATACTTTTTCTATATTGTAGAAATAGATTAGTCCTTTTACATGCACATTTGACATTGTATGATTGATAAAATATATTAAAGACGGTCTTTTCTAGGTAAATTACCTACACATCTTCATAAAGTTATAATGTTCATTTTCGTTGAAAAAGACATTATATCATATTGCATTTACTAATGCATGCAAAATAATAACAAAGCTTCCTATATGAGGAAGCAAAAAAGAAAAAGAAGCATTTTTTCGGTATATTTTTATCAATCTACAATATTTAACGCGAATATTGACATACAAAAGAACTAATTTATTTCGATAATATAGTGTAAGAAAAAAAATTTACACGATTTTTTACTTCCTATGTCATAATTCAATAAGGTTGCAGCAAAGGCATGGGAACCTCAAACGGGCTTCTAAAAAGCTGTGAAGAACTAAATTCGCTGCTACATCGAATAAATAGAGTCTTAATGGAAACAAATATGTATCTATAGTATGAATAATCGACCATGTATGTTACGAGAAATATAATGAAAGATACAGAGTTCCATATATTCGGATATTGATATACTATGATATCAGAATCAGTATTGCCAGCTGCCATACAAGAGCATTCTTTTGTGAACATCGTGAAGTCTAGTGCTGCGTAAAACCAGGCAGTAATCTCTAGTTATATTCGCGAGTAGCCGAAATAATCGAATTCAAGAATTCCTAACTGCTCGTATTCACCGGTCATACTCTGTTCACCTAAATCAATCCTTCAGACTATTATACTCTTATCACTCGCGAGATCTTCCTTGATTTTATTTTACTTACTTTTTACATAGTTATTTATTATGTAAAACAAACGCGTTACATAACTCGGGATACTCTTTTTACAAATTTTTACAAGAGTTTCATTTATTATACTTAGCCTCGTTATATTTATACCATCGAAATATCGTTTATGGAAACGGCACGCGTCGCGCGAGTAACGCGTGTGCCGTAAGCATCACTATTTTAAGACAACAGCGAAAGGATCGTAATAAAACACTCGAGTTCCATGGTTAAACGAATGTCTGCGAATCATTGTGCAGTAGCGATTTCGTCTTTCAACCTACATTGAAGATACATTTTCCCGTCATTTTCCGCGAAAAGGTGCAATAAAGTAAAAATTTTCAAGTAACCGAGGAAGCTGTACCTCGCAATTCTTTTGTACTGTGGTGTGGAAGTGATTAGCGGAAATTCACCCTCTCTAGTCTAACGGTGATGTACGGTGAATCTGAGAAACAGTCACGTGTCTATAGCATCTAAGGAGATAAGGAAGTCAGATTGGAGTGAAGAAGCCGTTCTCACAGTGCGATCATTCCAGGATTGTCGATGTCCTCGACCGTTTTGGACCTACGAGATGGTCCCGACATGTCAGAGAAAAAAAAAACGAAGAAGGCTCTTCGATATGGATTTTCATCTCTTCTTCCTCACTCGCGTTTCGTACCGGCCATACATATACACATATACATATAGCGGACTACTCGACCCTATTCTATGTATTAGATGTCTTGAGGAAGCCGAGAAGGAAATCGAAATACGTGTTACACACTCTCTCTCTCTCTCAGGCATTATCGGGGAAATCAATACTCGGGACTTATTCGCGCGTTCGCACGTAACACAATATGTACGTCGCTTATTGTGCGTGAATAACGTAACGATTCAATAGCAATCCAGTTCCAATCTGTAGAAGGTATCTCGTGTAGTTGCTGCGATCTTATTCGCGAATTTCGCGAATCATTCCTCATTCTTTTCCCGGGAAGGACGCGCTCTTTCTCAGAAGACAGGGGGGAGTTCTCCTCTTTTCCGTACATACGTTTTTTCACTTCCCGTTCCCTCTCTTTCTCACTCTTCCCTTGCTTAGAGCGCACTATTTTGTTCTCCGGAAACGTTATCGCGCGCATCTACGTGACGTCTCGTGCTCGCGCATCGCCAATTAGCACAGTCATTTTTATCTCTGCGGCTCGCCCAGGCCGAATTGTGTCTGTTGGGATTGCGTCTGTTGCTGTGTCGTGTTGCCGGATGCGCTACACCGGCCGCCGGCGGCGTGATGCTGCACGATGCTCGCCATCGGTGTCGAATTCGCCTGAAATCCATTCTGGCTCGGCGACATTCCTGCAACACGTTAAGCAAAACGATCTCTGAATGTCATAAATCAGCTTTACGACGGCTCTGTGATGATTGAGCACTTTTCTGTTAATTACATAACATATAAATATAATATTAGTTTATCTTAATATTTCAGCGATATTTTACCGATGACATTTTCGGAAGAGGTATTGTCAAAATCCGTAAATAAAAAATGTTACGTAATGCTACGTAATCGATAACAAGCCAGTGCAAAGCCCCGTTAAATCAATTGTATCATATTTTTATCTATAATTTGATACGCCGTGTAAAACGAAAAACATTTGAAAAATTGAGCTAAAGTACTAATGGAGAATACATATGGAAAATAACGCTCAAATATGCAGCGTGTATAAAATTATAAATAGAATTCTGTTCTGAAACTTCACGCGAATAACAGCCCGTTTAAAATAGACTCACAAGATAGTTTATATGACATTGTTTTTAATTACTGACATATTAGAGTTACAGTTGCCATAATTAATAACTTACCCGATGGAGTTTTTTCACCTGCAGACATTTTGGAAAACGCCAGCAACGTGTCCGGGAAATTCGGCGGAGTGGCTGGCGTGTTGCACGGTGTTATCTGCAAATAAAAAAATAGCTGTCTCTTTACAAATGTTTAAAATTATTATCGATGAAAATTCAATTATGTGGAATAAATTTCTTTCGTTAAAAGTGTATTTTATATTTATTTTATATATTTATAGAAAATAAGAAAACTAAATTTTATAATTATATATAATTATAGATAATTTTAAATTATCTAAACAAAACTTACATGAAAATCTAAGAATCTTAAATCTAAAAAAGATCTATGTGTTTTAACACTAAAAATGTAAGTCTTTTTACATATATTTAATATTCGTAAAATAAAAATAAAATCTTGGAAGAAATAATTTCGAAAAAAGTTCCCTAAAAATTTCCGATTGTTTAAGTTTCTTCAAACAGCAAGTTCTATAAGTCAAGACTATCTCAAGTAGAATAGTGCAAAACATTTATTCTATAAATTGGAAATATAGATAGAAACTGACGTAGAGCAAGCGTGTGTGTGTGTGTATTTTCGACTGGAAAGGCTAGACCAAACAAGAAATCTATCTATCGACATAAAAGACCATTAGCTAACAGGGTTGTTGAACCTTCCGCTCCTGCATGTGACGACGGTCAGGTACACGGATACGATGGCCAAACAATACGGGGACATGTGTATTAGCATGGCAACGACCGGCTGTGATAATTCGCCGCCGATAAGCGGCTATTAAATAACCGCCATTGACGATGTTCTCTCGCAAAGTGAACCTTGTTGCCTTTGCGTTTTCAATATGTTTCGTGAATGAACTATACCCAACTGTTCCAGATAAGATTATCTCGGTTAAATGATTTCGATGACCTCAATTATGTTCAAAAATTTGAGCGACAAAATATTACAAAAGATTATTCACGAAATGCGAGATACTCTTTTCGTTTTATGTTTTTTATTCTGAATCAAATGATCTTATCTTCCGCTACAAAAATTTCTACACTTCGACTTTTTTGTATGACCCACTGTTATTTTACGAGAAGCTTGAAAGGCTGCGATATATCTAGCATTTTTATTAATATAAATCACTCGTTCGATTTATGCATAAGAAATATCGCAAAAACTAAGATAATTTGCTGAGCTAGCAACTAAGAGAGATGTTGCTCTTTATCAATTTTATAGATATCTTTTATCACGTTATAGAAAACAAAAATTTCCAGTTTTTACATTTAAAATTTTCTATGTAAATATATATCTACATATTTTATATCTATACTCTTAATTTCAATTTTAGTTTGATGTATTTAAACTAAATAATTTTAAAGCAAATACATAAACGATTATTTAAATGCAATATCTATATTATTTCTTTCTTTTGCATTAGTTGATTCATCTTATTATTCTGTGCATAAAAGCATTTACATAAAGTCATCGAAAAATGAATATTTTATATATTTTATATTCAAATATGTCAAAATAAAACACACATTATCTCGTAAACTAGTCACTTTTTAATCTAAATACCTACTTATGCAATACGAGAATCAAATTATGTATAAATATTATAATTTCATGTAAAAATATACGGCATTTCAACGTGTACCGTATAAAAAAACTAAACTTATACATTTTATTTTTTTCCCCAAAATAGTGATACTTTTATTTTAAATATTTGCTCTTGAGATAAGAAATATTTACTCAGTATTTATAGTACGTTAAAATATCGCGTAAAATAACACACCATACTTTACGTAACTATAGGCATAATATTCTTGTCCTTGGGTAGATGAAACAATATGCAAATTACAGCGAAGGAAGATAATGTGACCGGTTATGGAACAGATGCGTGAAATAAGAGGGAACCGGAAAGTGTGCGTCATGATGCACGTTTCATCCCGCCCTGCGGATGAGATTTGGCACACGACTGATCGGAATGTGCCGTCGCCGACCGAGAATAGTAAACGCTCCTACCACTAGCCGGCCGTCGTCAGCCGGTTTTCCTTGGTCTTTTGTCTCGAGAGCATCACCTTCGCTTTCATTAGATATCACAGTTAATCGAAAAGGCTGGTCTTGACATTTACTGGTGAAGCCTTCGCAACCGGTTTTTCTCGACGTGACTGCTCATTCGACTGAATTTATTGACCTGCCAATCACGGTTGTTCGAGCAATTTCCAAATAAAACATCGTTGCACCATTATCTTCATCGTTATTACGTTATTGCGTCAACCCCGGAACTACAAATTGGATCTCTCAGATCTAGCCAGATATTTACTTTGAAATGCAATCGTCTAAATTTCCTTTCTGCTCAATCATGGCTCAAGAACTATTTAAATCTTGATTTCTGTAAAATAAACATTATTTAATAAGAGATAATTTTTAATAAGGATTTTTATTATGTGGGCTGTTAATGAAAGTTGTACAGAGAACTGGATTTTATAGAAAAATAAAAAGTAAATGACAGTTTACGCAAATCTGGTCGAGTTATCAGAATAAACGTTTGGATCAAATAAACGTTTGTCAATTAGCATATCGAGAATCTGTGTGAAAGGCCGCGTCAGAATAAGACACGTTTTGTTTTGGTTGCAGAAAGGCTGGAAATAGAAATATAATCAAACTACATTCGAGTTCGCTGCACGGTCATCTTGCACAATTATGAAATTGTGCGGGATAAAGAAGCTCGCGAGAACGGGCGATTAATCAAAGAGCAGTGTAAATTATCGCGGAAGGGATGATAGTCAACCTAAGTGAAGGTCAGACACGCGCTAGAATCGATTTTCCTGTCTTATGTGTCTGCACATTAACGCGACGCGAAGAGAAGGCCGACGACGAAGATTCGTGAATTGGCTTGCCCGGCCGTGTTAGTCCGCGCTGTTCCTTGGCTCTGTGATCTTTCGCGCTCGCTGAACCTACTTTTGAATAATCAATAAGACGGGAACACACACCAGTCGCCGGCCTACGCGACTCGCTGACTGAATCCGATACTTCAACGCGACTCTGTTGTGTCACATTACGCCAGGCCGAGGAGGAGACCCGACCGCTCGGATTGTGAATCGCTGTAATCGAATCCCATCAGGAAATTAAAGAGCGAAAAGGCAAACTGAATTACTCTTCGTCAAAGACAAGTTTTTTTTTATAATATATAACATGTTAGAATAATTTTTAAATAAATTCTTGACCTTCGAAGAACTTTATAGATCTTAGAATGGATTTTAGACATTGTTGCGAGTAATCAGTTTAATTTAATTTAATAATATTAATGTAAAATATTAATAAAATTACGCACATGCGTCTACAAAACACGTTAAATTGTAGATCCTTAGCTTTTTAGAAATTTGCAGTTTCGAGATCGACAATGCTATGTAAAGAAAAGTTACAACGTCAGCTATAACGCGTTCATTAAATGTTGAGGAATTGTGAAAAATACAATCAATAATTTCTCTAAGTTTCCCAAGTGCGTAATGGAACATACGTCAGTATATTTATTAATTATTCTTGTTTTGTATTGATTGCTCGATGTGAGTCATGAAAATATAATATATAATTATAACAATGTTATTAATACACATGGAAACTCGGAAAACGCATGATACTGAAATCAATGGCAGTTATTGCGTAAGAAATAATTGACATTCGTGATCAATTAATATAGCTATAGGCTGCATTCCTTTAGATTTTATATTATAAATATAACTTTCACGTAACGAGTCCAAACTTCATCTTGCTTGTCTCCAGTGTTCGAAACCGACGACACACAACTCGCCGATGCGGAAATACTCATTTATTGCACGGAGTGCACCGATGTACGTGGTTCGCCTTTGTATGCTTTTCTCGTCAGTCACGTTAGAAGTGAACGATGCCGAAGACTTACTTGGCCGAAGTGGGTGCCGGCTCCTTGCGCGCATGAAGGTATCGCCGCCTCTTGGAAGAAAATACTGAGAGCGGTCTGTAACAGAAAAAGCACGATCGTTAGAATATGCTTGATTAAATAATGCATAAAAATAATACATAAGAAAGCATATTACATAGTATTATTTTTGCTAATATATAGTAGAGAATGTTTACTCAAATTTAAATTCTCTGAGACTTTTGATCTTTCAGACATTTTTAGACGCAATTTTAAAATAAACTTGATTATTTGAGCTTTTCAATTGTACTTTCATATATGCATATGCTCGTAAAATACAGTTAAGAACTCGTTTTAAATAACAGATATCGAGTACTAAAAAGAAATAAAAAATTTAGTTTTTTTTCAGGTACATAATAAATATCTCTCTTTTATTTCCAAGTTTAAAATAAAATGGAGCAAATGGAACTCGATACTCATTATTGGAGTAATGAAACAAACAGTTTGATTAACCATCTACAATCCTGAAGCTTAATTGTTAAAGAAGTTCTTTTCCTTTACCGATTTCGAAATCTACTCTTAAGACAGTAAGACATATTGAGATAAAGTTTTAATATACTGTTTTGCGTCACTGTCTCTAGGCGCATTAATCTTGATCGAGTACAAGGGATCGTATAGTCGTCTCTATGATTAGGAACAGCGAGCGGACGACGTAATCGGACCGAATAAGAACTCTGCCAGATGTCATTAAAATGCCCGTCGGAACGTTTCGATTCGTTTTGCAAGCCGCTTCGTCAGTATCGTCCGATGCTTTATAGCATCGATATCCGATTCCCGCGTATCGGATATAACATACGTTTGCACTTGCGAGGGAGCTACCGATAAAGATATTCGATAATTATCACGTTGTAACACGGTCCGTCAGTTATCAGCAGTTATTAATGTATTAATAATTATCTATAAGCAGCTCGCTCCGCTTCTCGACAGCCGGCAACTATTTATACCTTGCGATAACAATTTAAATAATTATACAAATGTAAGTTTATTAGAGAGCAATCGTTTCGAATCGAGGCGGCACGAGTTTAAACGCTCGTTATTACAAGGCAAACGCGTTACACAATATACCATGACATTCAACCACCGGCGTTTAATTAAAGTGCCGGGGATACTCGATACTCTCGGGTACATTGAGGGCATTAGCATAAGAATGTAATAGGCCAGCGCGGCAAGGAACACGTTTCATATTTCGGTCAGAGCGCAGCGAAAGGAATAAACGCGCAAAGGTAGATCCAATGTATGTGTGTGTGCGTGTGTGGTCTGTTCTCTTCAATATTTATTGACGTCGCAAATACAAAACAAAAATATCTAGAGGGAAGAACAGCGAGAGAGAAACATCACGGCGAGAGTAAAGCGCCGACCAGTTAAATTAATTATTTATTTTTGCAAAATTTATCGAGAAAGAGATTTGGTATACCGCAAATTGAAGAACAAATCTGATTGAATAAGTAAAATTAGCGGTTTCAGAGAATATCGCGTTAGCCGAACGAGTTACATGATCAACGCGATAAATGTTTAATTAATGACTACGATTATGGTTGTAATTACATCGCGATTACGTAAAATTAACTATCCGAATGACGTGTAATACGTGCATGCTTGATATTTACTTGATGGACGTTTGACATTTGCTTGAATATTTAAGTCAATTTTTTGTTTGTTACGTATAAGCAGTTTTTTTTAATATTACATAATTATAATTCATAGATATCCAGATGTTTTCTCTTGTGTCTAGTTGATTTATTTAAATGAGAAGGGTCGGGGGACAACGGGGGGAGGATAAAATACACGACGGGCTTTAATGAGAAGTAAATACAAAGTTCAACGACGGCTTCGGATAGCACGATTCCGCTTTAACACTCCGCACTCCAGTCGAATGGAGAAAGTTCTCAGGGAGAATTCACCGCAACATTCGCATTATTATCTATTTATCTACCTTGCGCGGCCGTTTCACCACACGGATTGAAATCGATATAACTGCTAACAAGTTTAGACATTGTAAGAAAGTAATCCCCAGCGTATCAAACAAACATTCAGGACCAATAAAGCTAACGATGAAACTTGGTTGCGAAGACCTTTCGCGATATTTTACAGAAACAGAAAACGGCAGACTTTCCCATAGATTGATCTTTTCTCTCCTCTCAATAATTGAGATATAATGCGGTACAATAATGAGACACTGTGTATATTGCACTGCACCGAGCTGACACGTACATACCGTGCCAAGACGAGACGAGACGAAGCGTGTATATAAATACACATTGCCGCATTGTTTACGTTGTGGTCAAAGACACAGAAAGATTCCTCGATCTAACTCTAATCAAGATGCACGATAGCGTGCTGCAATATTATCTATCTGCCTCCCTCCCTCTCTCTCTTTCTCTCCCTCTCTCCTATTCTTCCGTTCTTTGCTCTATCGACGAGTGTTTAAAAGTGAATTATGTACTGCTGAACGAGCGAATATGGAAATTTATTGCATAATTTATCTTGATACTCTGGCGAGTAGATGATGTAAATAATGCAAGAGATTATATTGCCATGTTTGTTCTTCTCAAAATTTTCCATTTTATTCTTCTTCTCCCTCTCTCTTTTTCCATCTCCTTTTTTCTCAGTAATATATAGATATCTGTAAACAATATTATGATGTATGATTAATTTTGGAATAAAAAGCTCTTTTTAAATTTCGTCTAAATAAAATTGTTGAATCGCGTGAAAATGGAGAAGGTGCGACAAAATATGACATTTCCGAAAAATTACAAAGTACATGAAATGCCACGAAACGCTTTTGTCTAAAACATTTTTTTACATCCTGCACGGTTTCGATAGCATTCCATTGAAATCAAATATACTGAATAAGTTTCAAAAGGGTTGTTTCAAACCCTCAATGTGTACGAAAGCATACACATATATAAAAGAATATGTATCTATTTTTAACTGTCCCTGGTCAGGAGTTTCGTGTTGTTGGACGATAAACGATTAATCTCACTCCGCAGGCTTTAGCGCAAAAAAATATTTACATATAGTTACAACTTTGTTTTTCTCATCTTTCTTCATTTTCAGAACGAACGATAAATCGCCGTAATCTAAGTAACGCAATTAATTACAAGCTATGAAATTCTTCCGGAAGAAAGATCGACGGCGTTTTTCATCCTCATCCGGCTTTAAAAAGCGGCGGCATAAATTCGCCCGCCGAATTTAATTTTCTCTACCATATGTAACGGGGAAAGTGGGATTCTATGTCAACAACGAGAGAGACTCCATTGTCCGCGGGGAAAATTACGCATAGGTGAGTCACGCTCGCGTGTCCGCCGGGCATCCGTGTGGGCCTGCCGGAGAATTCGCCGAATTCACACATACACAAGTCGGTTCCCAGTTCCTGCTTTTAACGCGCGGCGAGATGTCGGGATTGTGTAACGTCGGCCTAACAGGATCGCAGAAGACGCGTGTAAACACGGTATACCACGTGACTCGCCGCAAATAGCAATTATCGATCTCCTCCCGTCCGTCGTCCTACGTCCGTCAATTGGGATAAGATTTCGCACGCGCCGGTGCGCGAGAGAGCGGGACGACGACGACAGAGCCCGAAGAAGAAGAGGAATACCATAAAATCGCTCTCTCGGGATCCTAGACCTAGAACAATAATATTGCGCAATACTATGCCGGCGAGACCTACGACACGATACAAAACTGGCGCAATCGATACCGACACCTTGCACCGCGAACGAATTATTGATGAATCAAAATTCATTTCTCTGAATTTCTCTCGCTCGGTTCATCTGTCTCCTCTTTCCTTTCACGTTGCAGCGTTGGCGAGAAAAAAAAAGAAAAGATGAACCGAGCAGGAAGGACTCAACTAAAAAGAATAGGCGACGAAATCCCGTCGCGTAACGATGACGATCGCCCCGCGCGAATGAAAACAAACAATCCGGACGCGAGATACGAAACGAAAGGCGACGCAACGTGTCGACATCGGAGAGGACGGGTTCTCGCGCGTCCGCCGGAAGATCTAGGCGCGCGATCTTTCATCCCATTATATATTTACGGTCGCTGTTCCATGATGTAAGAACAAGATGTTGCTCACGGCGACCGCGGGGGCGGAAGGAGAGGAACCGTCCGATAAAGACGAGACGTGGCACGCGGGTTTACGACCGCTCGTCTTCGCGACGCGCGTCCGCGAGCGCGTTGCCGCATTAGCAACCAGCAACAACAACGTCGCCCCGATTTTTATGAATGAAGCGAGCGAGACGGGCCTCGGTCTCGGCCGTCGGCCACCGCGGATCGGCGCGTTCTCGCGCGAGCGAAGGCGAACTCGTCGGCGGAGTCACGCGGCGTTGAAGCGGCCGAGCGAGCGAGCGAGCCAGCGGCCATTTTCGTCGCTCAAGTCGCTTTGTTTACGTAGCAGTGTCCGAGCGAGGATGCACCGCGCATAATGCGATACACGCGTTCGAAGAGACGGCGGGGGAGGCGGGAGGGCAACGCGAGACGCGCACATTCTCGGGTCCTCTTTCCTCGTCTCCCTCGCTCTGGTTTCTACGGTCTCTCCGTCTCGTTATCGTTGCTCTCTCTTTCTCTTTCTCTCTCTCTCTCTCACCTCGAATTGCCAATGCGCCGCTTGCAGCAACTGCTTCGCCTGTTCCCTGGCACAGCCCGCGGCCAACACAAACTGATTGATCATCACCTGCTCCCGTAGTGCGTCCATTTTTTTCGTGTGTCGATCACGTTTCCGACGACGATCCGAAGGGAGAGTTGTCCCGGGGCACTCCGGGGGACGGTCGGGAGAGCGTAGGAGAGACGGGGGAGAAAGAGACAATAAGCGGGATTAATAATCTCTATGCAGACAGAAAGGAAAAGAGAACGAAAGGTAGGAAACGAACGGATGGACGTACGAGTAAACAGGTGAACGAAAGAGGGACGGAAGGAGCCGTGAGAACGTACACAACGACACCACGACCTCGTCCCGGGTTTTAATCCTCTCCGGTCTGTGCCGTCTGCGCCGTGCGCTTGCGGACGAAGCGCCTCCGTTTGCTCCGTTTCCTTTTACGCGCGAGCCGCGTGACGACGACGACGACGCACCACGGTAAACGGCGGCCGGCCCTTTGTTTTCAAAACTAAACTCATCGCAGGCGACCGCGACTGCCGCGAGAGCGCTACGGCCGCGCGGCGACGGCGGCGGCGGCGGCGACGACGATGACGACGAGGATGAGGGGAAGGGGCGCGAGGGACGCGGACACGGCAGCGCGAACTAGCGAAGTGAAGTGAAGTGAAGTGCGCGGCTGGCTGCGCGTGATGACGTCACGCCGCGGCGTACGGAGCGTCATTCACGCCCTCCCACTTGAAGTTGGTTTCGAATGCGTCTAGATGTTTTGGAATAAAAAATTCCTCTTTTTTTTACGAGCTTGCTCTCTCTTCGTCTCTTAATTCTAAATTTTATATTAGAGAGAGAAGGCAAGATAGGTTTTTTTTTTTCTATAATATGCGGTTTTCGATATATGGAGCACGTTCGGGTGCCAACTTCACGCGCTAACGCAATTATGCCACGTGTACCCTGCGACGTGAAGTTTGTCCTTACCCAGTTGAATTTTTTGTACTTTCTTTACTTTTGTTTCATATTTTCTTTCTTTCTCTTCAATTTTTTTCGCGATTACATATACCTGTCTCATTTTAAATGCAGACAAGTGTGGCGCAGATGCGAAAAACAGATCTACCGGATGTGCAAATGAGTATTACGTAATAAGTAAATGTCTCTTTAAAAATTTCCAAGTTTGTCCAGTTGCTAGTAAAGTAATAAAGAAGATAAAAAAAATATCAATTTAACTCGCCGATTTTTCCGCAAATTTTGCGAAACGCGTACAAAATGTGTCGCAAACTCTCCGTGAAGTAAATATATTTCCAAAATATTTATAAATACCGACCCGTTTACTTCTTTATCGACAGCTATCGCTACGAAGTACGAACGAGACGTCGCGAGAACCACTGGAGAAAAATGGCGGCTTTGTTTCGGTTCGTGAGACAATTTGGAAAAAGTTTAATTTTCTCGGAATCTAACAGAAACATATCGCTATCCGCAACCACACGTTTAAGAGAGAGTGAGTCTGCTGTTAAATAAACGCCGCTTAACGCCGAGGATCCGTTAAATTTTACTGCGATCCTAACCTATACGACGAGTTTATTAGCATTCTAACTTTTATCTTGTCGCAGTAATTGAGAAGAAAGAAGATAATGTCTTAACCATCGAAGCTGTAAAAGTGCCGCAGACAAAGGAGAATTTATTGGTGAAGATAGACTCGCATGCGTGTCCCCTCTGCGCCACGGAACTTGACGTCAAACATACAGTAAGTTCCATTGTTAAAGTAATTTATGTTGTTATGCGAGTAACTTACATTAATTGTTAACTCTGAGGTGCTTTGTACGTTTTGCAGGATGTTCTTATTCTAAGTCAGTTCTTGCGGTCAAACGGAACTATGTTGCCACGTAGGATTACCAGGTTGTGTAACGTGCAGCAGAAAAGAGTTTCCGTTTTGGTGATTATGGCTCAAAGAGCAGGTTTGTATATAAGTCGATAAGTGTTAAATAAAAGGATAAATCACCGCTTGATAAAAGCTAACTGTGAAAAAAAAGACAGCCAATTCCCGAGCAACTATAAAAGATGTTGGTTTAAATGTAAAATAATTTATTATACAATGAAGGTAACAATAGTTTACGTTTTTACTTGCTTATAAATCTTCCTCAAAACTTGTGTGATCAACCCAATAAAATTACATTTTAAAAGATATAACAGTAATCTCATAAACAAGTAATTTAAAAAACTTATAGGGATCAGCAAACAAGCATATTACACAAAAACAAATATTTTTTACATTTAAATCAAGCTTTTATGGTTCTATAGTTTAACAAACCTTTTATAGTTGCTCGGGAATTTGCTGGTTGATCTTTGTAATGTTAACCTAATTACATCGCAAAAGTATGCATTACGTATTGTTAAAGATATATATTTCTAGAGTAACGTCGCTTTGTTTTTCTAGGCTTGTTACCAAACAGATTTACAAAACGGAATAAAACGGGTTCAATGAGCCCAGAAAATTCAAAAAGGAGAAGATTTAATACATATTACGATGAGGATACCATAAAATATAAATATTGGCGCTAGGAAATGTTAAATGTATACCATAGAATCGAATAGCATATTTTACTTACACAGTTGAGCATCGCTGTTTAATCAAACATGTTAATCTGCTTAGTTATCTCCTTTACAATAAGATTCCCAATTTAAAGAGACTGAGAATTTCATTGACATACAAAAATTACTGTAATTCACACTACAATTATACAGACAGAATAATGTTTATGAAAGCATCGCTGTCACATAACAATATTGTTCAATTTCTCTGAAATAATATAAAGTTAATTATTATCATTTCGTCTACAATATTTTTAACATTACCGAATTATATCCCCTTGCCCCTGCCTATCCGAATCCTTACCTATTTACCCATATCCCTACCTACTCATATAACGAACTATAGTCCTACCTATCGTTGTCGAGCATTTGAGATCGTGATAATCCGTATCACGAAAACCGCTTTCGGTTGCATGTCAGCGCAAGCACGCTTTCAATAAAATTTCGCTTCAAAAAAGTATCCTTTGTCAAGTTATATATAGCATGGATCTTTCTTTATTTGCATTCCGGAAAATTCTCTAACATTTCGTTAATAACAAAGTCAAGCTAACAGTTCGCACAAACAAGCAAAAAATCCATGCTATAAACATCGTGATCGAAAACAAGCAACGATTACCTCGGATCGTCAAACGAAAAATTGTGACGTAGGGACGATGACGTGGCCCGCCGATGGCTTATCACCTTTCCGAAATTCGAACTCCGCGCATGCCAAGTGCAAATGTTTCCGCGAGCGATCCGTAGCCACCAAACACACTCCTGAGTCCTCTAACATCCTTCAATGTTTAAATTTATTAGTGATTAGCCCAGAGAGAGCCTCGTCTCGGAGATAATAAAAGGTTCGCCGCTGTCCCGAGGAAGCTCAGTAAACACCGCTCGTGCTACCGCTTAAATTATATTATTCTCGCGCCACCGCGTGCTCTCGAACAATGAGCGAATATAATGAAGCGTATGTGACGGCCCTTCGTCAGCGTATCAGGACATTGGAGATAGAGATGGAAACGCGAAACGCAGAAATCAATGATTACTGTATACAGATAAATGATCAAAAGGTAAGCATTTCATGAGATATTCAAATTATCAACGAGCTATTACAATAATTAAAGAAAAAAAGGTCGTATATATATATATTGATTTTTCATTCGAATATTCTATTCGTAGAAATTAATTTCGGAGTCAGTCGAACTAACAAAGTTCGTAAGTTCGAATTACGAGGATAAAATGAGGAATTTAAAAGGGTGCATGAAATTATTATTAAAAAACTATAACGAATTGTTGGCCAATTCTAATAAAAGACAGAATGCATTCAATTTTTACCACATGGAAGTCGAAGAGTTAAAATTCGAGATAAAAAACACACGACGTATGCTAAACTTGCATTTCCAGAATGAGAAGCATTTGTTAAATCAGTTAAATGAACAGATCTCGCTGCACAAAATTCAGTTGGAAGAGATGACCTCGAAGCATCTCATGTCAATGAGTATCCTGGAATCCCAGGAAAGTATTGAGCGATTATTAGAACAGGCTTTACAACTCAATTCAGAAAAACTTGACACCATGATGGAGTGCGAGGAGCATGAATCTATGGAACAAGTGGAGGAAGAGATGTTTGAGCTCCCATCGAGAGATATAAATCCATTCGACAAGAACTTAATAGCTGGCCTATTGAAAAAAATTAAGTTTCCACAACCCCATCATGCAGATGGATACAAAAGAATAGATGCCGATCTAAATAAGCTTCTACCTTCTGAGCTTTCTACCACGATTACGCTCGGTCAGTATTCAATTCATACCGTACTATTACTGAAATATATTTACAAGCTTTTATATTTTTTGCATTAACGCATTAATGTAATATTTATGCTTGTGTGATTTTGTGCAGATACCGAGGCGTATGATGTGAAAAAGTGCCTTGGTAAAGGAAAGTATGGAACAGTTTTTAAAGCAGTCAATTTGCTAACAGGCGAGACTGTTGCCCTTAAAACGCAAAGACCTGCTTGGGTTTGGGAATATTATATCGTACGAGAAATAAAAACGCGTCTTACAAATTCACATATGGTACAGTATAACACAGATATAGTGTAACTCCTTACCTTTTAATTCATTATTCATATTTATGATTTTTTTTTACTTATCAGCAAATTAATTCTTCCATAACATTGTGATAATATTCTTTTTCAGTTACGCGGCTTTATGGATGTTACAATGGCATATGTGGCCAACAATGGAAGTGTACTAGTTTCAGAATATTCTAAGTTCGAAACATTATCATCAGTGACGAAACAGATAAAAATTGCCCGTAACGGCAAGCCTCTGATGGAAACTTTAAGCATTTTCTTTACAATCGAGATGCTCCAAATTGTGGAGTATTTACATAAATGTCAAATAATACATGGGGACATAAAACCAGATAATTTTTTGTTAATGCGACTGTTAGTATTACTTCTTTTTCTAATAACTTTTTCTATTAGATAAACAATACAGTCATTAATCATTTAATATGTAACGTGCATGATGTTTTCAATGTTAATTTTATACAAGTCACGAAATCATTGAAAGCATTTAAATTAACAATTATTTCCGAGAATCTTATAATAATTTTATTTTTCTTGAAGAAAAAAGGTCTTTCCTATTTAGTGATATAAAGCATCATAAGAACAGAGAGATTAGCTGAATGAAAATTTATAAATAATCGATAACTCTGTCACATATTAAATTATTATAATATCTCTATATAATTGCTTTGTAATCCTCAACAGACCTACGCAAGATGTTAGGCCAACTATACAGCTGATAGATTTTGGAGGTAGTATAGACATGAAACTGTTGCCAGAAAATACAACGTTTACGCAAGTTATAAAAACGGGAGATTTTAGTTGCGTTGAAATGCAAACTGGAAGACCATGGACATATCAGACTGATTTGTATTGTCTAGCGGCGACCAGTCATTATTTACTGTTTGGCAATTATATGAGAGTATCTAACATAGACGGCCGTTGGTTTATTGCCTCGAAATTACCAAGGTAACAATAAGCATATGATTAATCCAGAAGAGAATCATATTTGTCGCGTAAGAAACTTTAATGCTGCGTATCGTTTGTGTGTTGCAGGTACACCAAGAAAGCTGCTTGGGAACAATTTTTCACGGAGCTGTTAAATATCGAATCATGCGAGAAAATGCCAGATCTGGCGAAATTAAGGAACATGATGGAGGAGACACTGGCGCAAATGCCAGAGGTGCAAACGAAAATTCGTGCGTTTTCGTCAACATTGTCAAGAATTGTCAACAATTAAACGATAACGCTTGCTATATTTGATGATATGTCCCAATGTGTGCACATATTTAGCAAAGAACCAACGTGTAATAAGAAACATTAATGTTATTGTGCTATTTATTATAAAAAAAAAGTTAATACTACAGTGAGATAAATATATATGTATCTACACAGTTATAATATATACACGAGAATGCACTTTACGGCCTGCTTCGTGGAGGCTTTACCAATATTCGTTGCTTGCACATAATCAATATTAATTAGGACCACTATGCAACGAGTCTAACTCCTCCAAATTGTTTCAGAAACACGAGATATGCGGAAGATTTTATACGGTAGAGATTTTGTAAATGTACTTATAATTGTTATCTCAAACACGTATGCGCTCGTTACAAACGAATGGTTGTACAATATGATTTTAAAAAAGATGTTATAAAAATTTGAATATGTAAAAATAAATAGGTATAATATGCGTGTGATACAGTATGGATCCAATTTGCAGGATGACATGTAAAAGTGTACGTATATATATTGAGTACTTGAGTACCTTGTATAAATAATTATAATTAATGTATATGTAATCATTGTATATTTAAAATAGATTTATTTGGCATTCGATTCCGTTGTCAACGGGTTCTTCTTACTTTCCAATATTCTCCGAAATGCACGAAAATATACCATATTTCAATGATGTTAATTAATTGCGCATTGCAGTCGCGTTAATGACGATGTTATTCGTTTATAAATATTATTATTATTCGTTTTACTTAGAAAATTTTCAATAAAGGCCTGTTGTCTCGTATTCGGATTTTTAAATTGATAGAAGATATACATATATCTTTTTTTAGACATTGTGCCGATTTTGGACATTGCGCTGTCTGAGAAGTGTGAAAGTGAAAGAAGAGAAAAAGTGAAAGAAGGAGAGAGGGCTATTAGATATTTAACATGTAATATAAATATATAAAATAAAAGTTAATATTTATCGATACAGTAAGATATAAATATTCTCGATTATATAATTGACTGAGGATCAGTTTAATATTTATATCTTGTATCGATAAATATTAACTTATTTTATATGTTTATAATATTATATGTTAAATATCTAATAGCCCTCTCTCACCCTCTCTCACACTATTTCTCTTTCCGACCCTGCAATGTATATATACATATATACATTTGCAGATGTAGCACGGACGCGCACCAAAATGATGTTTTATCGGCATTGTCGGAAAATGAACGTGGCTACGTAGTACATTCGAAAATGGATGTAATGGCGGTAGTGTACAGGCTTCTGTCTGCCCACGTTGTCACGTACACTGCTCCGTCAGCTGATTCATTAACCTCCTCGAGAGATGTTTTGAAATTTTTTCTTTTGCATTTAAATTCTGAAGCAGCAAAAACATTCGCAATAACAATGTGAATAGATCCGGACACGAACGGCAATAAGAAGCTATTGTACAAGGTACGCAAGGTACTCTCTACACTTTGTTAGTGATAAGTATATTATCAATTTAATCATTCTAATCTAATAAATCTGATATCTAATCAGAAAATATCTCTTGATTATAAAATCGCAAAACTATTTTGTGACAAACGTACTTGGAAATAAGGTTTTAAATTTTGTTCCAAAAAAAATTAGGAAAGAAGCATGGCTACGAGCTTTATGGTGCGGAGAGGCCTACGTTCCATTGGCGTTTACTGCTACACATGGAGCAGATCGAAAAACCTGAAGCATGTCGGAGCAGGAATTCTAACTGGGCTCGCGGCGTACAGTGTATCTAAAGTTACAGTTCTGGCGGCGCAGAATGATCTGCATAGTTACATTAAAAACTTTATGGCGGAGCCTATCACAGCCATTGAAAAATTGCAGAAAAGCCAGAATGACATGAAAACGAGAATGGAATTGCTGGTGATGAAGACCCAGGCAGATTTCTGCAGGGCCCTCGAAGCGCTGGAGACCGACAAGTCTTTCAAGGTGGATCGTTGGACCAGGAAGGAGGGTGGCGGCGGTGTCACCTGCGTGCTGCAAGATGGAGAGGTATTTGAGAAAGCTGGCGTCAACGTTTCCGTCGTAACCGGCGTGTTACCGCCGAGCGCGGTCCAGCAGATGAGGGCACGCGGCAAGAAGATGGGAGACTCGGTACCGTTCTTCGCGGCCGGAGTCAGCGCCGTGATTCATCCCCGCAATCCCATGATCCCGACGATTCATTTTAATTACCGCTACTTCGAGGTGACCAACCCGGATGGCACTACGCAGTGGTGGTTCGGAGGCGGGACGGATCTCACCCCGTACTACTTGAACGAGGAAGATGCCAAACATTTTCACAGAGCGCTGAAAACCGCGTGCGACAAGCACGATCCCTCTTACTACGCGAAGTTTAAGGAATGGTGCGACAATTACTTCAATATCGTGCACCGTGGAGAACGGCGCGGCGTGGGCGGGATATTTTTCGACGACCTCGACACCCCAAGTCAGAACGAGGCGTTTCAGTTCGTTACCTCTTGCGCCGAGGCGGTCATTCCGTCGTACATTCCCTTGGTGGAGAAGCATAAAAACGACGGCTACGGGTATCGCGAGAGGCAATGGCAACTATTGCGACGGGGTAGATACGTCGAGTTTAATTTGATCTACGATCGCGGCACCAAGTTCGGCCTGTACACGCCCGGTGCGCGATACGAGAGCATACTCATGTCTCTGCCATTGAACGCCAAATGGGAGTACATGCACGAACCTGAAGCCGGTTCGAGGGAGTCGCAGCTTCTGGAGGTGCTGAAAAATCCGAAAGATTGGCTGGGCGAAGCGAAATCGGACAATGCGCGAGCGTAGTTCGCGATAATCTCCAAGTGACTTTCAATTGCGAAAAATTACAGGAGGGTGCTAGGTAATATTGCAATATAGATTATAAACGGGATCTTTGGAATAGTAGAAATCTACAGATCGATATTTTGAGAGTCGGTTTACAAATGTATGAAACTTGTAGTATTTCGTTGATGATGTATTTAACATCAGCTGGATTGAAGTGCCAGGTATTAGCTGCGGTCCACTTAACATACAAATGCTTCGAAGTATTCTTCTTCTCCTTTCTCTTAATGAAGAAAGAAGAAGAAGAACGCTTCAAAACATTTGCAGCATCAAATGGACTGCAGCCATTATAGAACTATGACGTAAATGATCGTGTAAAGAAATAGGCACAAATTTTGTACAATATACATGTATTAATTAATAACCGATCTTGTATACAATCGTACATACATTGAAATTTATATTTCTTGAAGAAACTAATGTATAAAAGTAAAAATAATAATAAGACAAAAGTAATGTGGTATATAAAATCTCTCAACCTGCTTTAACGCGCTCAATACAAACTACAGTCATCTTAAAAACTTAAGTGAACATTATTTACAATATAATACTAGGCATCGTTACTAAAAACGAGGTTTGTCATTAAGATATATACGTATATATTCTTATGTAGAAGTCGGTGGTAATATTCAGTTTCATAAATTTAGATTAATGTTCAGTCTTCGGTTTACAGAAATCCCATTCTTATCTCTTAATTCGTATTAGGCAGTTATACAAAGCAAGTATCACCTTGCTAAAATAAAACGCACTACCATATTCACTTTAGAGATCATATACATGCGGCAAAATATTTCTAAACTTGTACAAAATTACATAAACGATAATATGCTATAAAATCAAAATGTGATAATTATCAAGTAAATTTCTCGATGAAATTAAGGAGAAATATTTCACAGCCAAAATGATTTTACAATCATGTCCCCATATATTGAAGAGTATTTATTCAGGATGCGATGAATAATAATGCAAAATTGAGTTAGCTAAGAAATATCAATATTAAGTTTTCAACATTGAAGACCGATCTCCATGACAAGCCGTTTAATTTTAAAAAGGAAATCCCACTGGAATCGGCGTGTCGGATTGGCATGTCTTAATGAACTGAAAGATGTTCTTAAAGATTTTCCGATTGTGATTGTGTTTCGTTGTGTTAGTTAAAGTATTGTTCCTCTTTTGCAAGCAGTGTGTTTTGTCTATATGTATGCTACAGCAAGTACCCGATACTCGGACTGTGGCAATATTGTAAAGATTATTCAAATCTGTTGAATCTAACTTCTTCAATTGATCGAAGTCGTTTCAAAGCTTTTTTCTTAGTCATATAATATTTATACTAGTTAAAATGAACTACTAAGTTCTGAAGTTGAAGACTTATTTCATAGGCGAGAAATTTTCATTATGTACAAAATCTTTAAATAATCGCGTCTCTAAACGCGACATAAATAGCAAAGAGTCATGAGCATTTAATACAGGGCGCATTGAACTCTCGATTCTAATAAAGATTAATCTAAAAATCGTAAAATACAAATTACAAAACGTGCTAGTCTCCATATTGCGCAGTCTATGAAATTATGCATAAAAATAAATACATCGCTGTAGTTGACGAACAAAGTATTATTATATATATGTATATATAAATATAAATCATATACATATATATATAATGCTGCATATACATAGTTTATATATAAATTATGTATAATTTATATATAAATTACATAGTATGGAATTATATATTAAACGCTCGTTTCTTTCTTAACTGGCAAATGGCTCATCGGCTCATCTATATAGATCTCATTAGCCTCGAATTGTTGTATATCACTCGACTTGGCAGGTTCCGCACACGCGTTCATTTCGTCAATTAAATTGAGATTATTTATATCGCGCGAACTAGACCTACTAATTGACGGAATATCCGCGAGAGAATTAAAGTTCTTCTCCAGCAAAAGGTTCTTGGACTCGGGTGCGTTAAACACATTGTGATCCAAAATCACATTTGGCAGTTGCGATTCCTCGCGAGAGTAGTTCTCCTCCAAACTTTTGTCGGAGGTACAATAGATATTCGATAGGGAACAGGCGTAGGGGGTCTCCGCATGCGGCGGCGTCAACGTACACGGATTATCACTAGTCAAGCTATTTATCTCGAAGAGCGAACGTTCCGAACGATCGAACGATTCTCGGGACTCAGGAACTTCTTGCCCGCATAGATTCGAGCTGGTTGTGCTTTGTACATCTATCAGCGACGGTTTCGAGTACTCGCGATACTTTGTGCTCATCAGCGACGCGATGTCGTTCAGGGAATTGCAATAGCTGTTCATCAGCGGTTTCTCGTGCTCCAACGGTAGGCAGTACATGCTGTTGGAGAGATATAACCGTCCCACGTCTCTCGACGCGCATTCCTCCTCGGCGATGACCTCGACCTCGTCCACGCTGGGACACCTCGAGAAACGCTCCTCCTGCGTCGTTTCCATATTCTCGCAGATTTCCGGCAGATTGTGATCGCTCCGCTCGCTAGTCATCTGCGTGACGGTATCCATCTCAGAGCTGTACTCTAAGCTGCACTGCTGGGAGACGTTCCGCAAGTGCCGCTCCTCGTCCGTCTTTGAAACGTCCGCGTCCGAGTCGTGTGCCATTCTCCTCGACTGCGACGTTTCTCTCGTCATATTGGACATTACGACGTTAACGTGCGGGCTGTCCTGTTGCGCGCTGTTGTTGATCTTCTTGATACTGTGCATCAGATTCTCCTGGCCGATGACGAAGCGTATCGGGATGTTTCTCTCTTCGGAGATGCTGCCGCCGCTGTCGGACAATATATTCACGTTTTTGATGTCGTTTATGGGGTTCAGCTCGACGTGTATATTGGTATTGTTCACTTTAGCACTGCTGCTCAGGATGCTGCGTTCCAGACTGTTGTTGATCTTCGCGGTAGGTCGAGGTATGGAAATACAACTGCCCCCGTCACTAGTAGCCCCGCCGTCGCCCTGCTTCCTCGGGCCGAGATTGTTCTTCTTCGCGGTCGCGTGTCTACGTTGTTTCTTGAAGAACTTCCGGGCGACGCCGCTCTGATGCGGATTGTAGAACATCTCGACGCAGGCCGACGACGGCTCGGTATACGTGGTGACGGAGTTGTTAGAGCGATACTGATGGCGATGCATTACTATTAGGTTTGCCGCTTTCGTGTTCACGGAAACGGCGGGCATGCTCTCTCGATTGACCGCCAAGTCCGCGAGCTTCGAGCTGTTGTAGATTTGTTGCGACTGGTTGGTGTTCCTCGACGAAGCAACGGAATTCGTGTCGGATATCGCTTGGGTGACCTGCGAATTCGACAACGGCGGGACAAAATTTTGCACCAGCGGCTGCGTCGGAATCGCGACGTTCGCGTCGCACACGCTCCTGGTGCGGCAGCAACGATTCTTGCGCTTCTCCAGCCAGCATCGCATCTTCAGCCATTGGCTCCGGACGTCGTTACGAGCGATCCCATAAAAGAACAGTACAAATACACCCAGCGAACTCGTGGTGATGGCGTACGCCACGCCAAACACGGTCTCCTCGAACGGCATGGAATCGAACGGTTTGATCGTTACCGCGACCGCGCCACCCCAGGACATCAAATACAACAGCAACATTATGACTTGACCTTTCCACTGCGTGAACTGCGAGTGTTCCGGGTCCTCGATATCGGAGGACACCGTTTGCGTGCTACGCATGCTGTTCCTGTCCCCGGAAGGATTCGCGTTCGGCTCCAACAACTCCAGATCCATGTTCTCCGTAGCCTGAGTACCCTCGGACAATTGCGTATTCGTGTCGACGTTTTGAATCGCGCGTCTGATGAGCAAGAGGAAGATTAGCAGGTACCCGATTAAGATTCCGGACGGTATAAAAAGCGCAGCGAGCGCCGGCCCAGACGTGAGGAAGCAATGAGAGTAACCGGCGTACTCGCGCAGATTTATCGCGCCGGATATTCCGCAGATTATCAAGGCCACGCCCCATCCGACTAGGTAGAGTCCTAACAAGGGCTTGGGTATAGGCTGATCTGGAAGCTCGTCGTCAGGTATTACATCGAGGCCTGGTTTCGTTAGTTTCTTATACATATTGCTGAAACAGAAGGACCTCGATTAATGCTTCATTTTCTTTGATAAGCATGCAATAAAAGATCGGTTCTATTTTAGCGGAATTCTTGCACAGTTCATCTTTCTTTTTCTCTCCAACGTGAAAAGAGAAACAGGAAAGATGAACCGTGCAAGAGATTCAGCTAAAAAAAAAAGTACAAGCCTATAGTTACCTGGCAGACACTGCCATCCACAGAAGGCAACACAATGACAGATAATGTAAAGCAAGACCAACACCCTGGCAAATCTCGATGTGTTCCGTTTGCTGGATGCCGATGCTGTATAGGAACGCTAACAGCGCCATGGCGAACCAAGTGTTGATAACCGAGTGTTTCGCCTTCTTAGGCATCGTGATAGACGTATAAGAGATAATATACGTCACGGACATGATCATCAAGCAAGTTATCGTCACAAAACTTCCGATATATATCGCGGGATGCGAGTACTTAAATTTCGCTCCGTGCAAACTGCAAAAGTCACATGCGATAACAATAGAATGGCAATCGAAAGGAAAACTCGAAGAAAATATACGTATAAGAAGGCTTTATACCTATTTCCATCCATATCAAGATGCGAAACTTCTTGCAAAAGTCCGTAATATCCCAATCTATCGCAATGAAAAACTATCAGATTATTCAATAGATTGGTTAAATGGCATCCATCACTGGTCCATCCTCCCACGTTATTCAACGTTTCGTCCCACACCACTGGTCTCGGCCTTTTCCCGTTATAATGATACAACGGTGCCTTCAACATGACATAAACCGGTTCGGACAAATTTCGCGTTGACGTACCAACTGCAAAAGAAAATGACGCAACTTATTTAAAGAAATCGTGGAAAGTAGATTCTATGTGCTACGATTTTCGACTTACTTAATTTACTGCCGACGATACACGTTGATATGTCCATGCTATTGTTTGCAATCGTCTTAGGAAAAAATCTGCTGTCGCTGTACATAGATATCATAAGCTGTTGAGCTCTTACACCGTCTTGCGCACCGTGATGCAGCAAAGAAGCGGGTAACTGAATGGAAGCCTCTATCGCCTTATCCTTCGTATTGATCGGCGTCGTCCTGTTAATCGTTGTGCAGTGCAGAAATCTCGCGTCCGAATCGGTATTTGCAGCGATATTTGTGTACCACGTACATGTCAATCCGCCAAAACTATCGCGCTTAACACGAAACTCCTCGAGCGCCATATACTTTTTATGCGACTGTATGGACGGTGTAAATTCTATAATATGCTCGATCGCTTTAATCAGTCTCGTGCAGGCTTTGAAATTTATTTCCGCTCTCTTTAACATCTCTTTCGGCAATTTCATCATCGAATTGACGATGTCGACCAACATGATTCCGAGTTCCTTCTCGTCTATCAAGAAGCTCAAGTAATTCTCTATGGTTCGTACAATGAATTGGACTTCGACCGGATCTGTTAACTTCACCGAGCCATTCCCCGTGTAATTTTTGAATCTCTTAGCCGTCTCTAGCAGACTGCTTTTCGTCAAGGATAGATTAACTTTCGAAAATTGCTCCAAGATTTTCGTTGTATGAGATATGTATGGACACGATTCCGTATTTAGATGTTCCCACTGACCGCTCGTGTTACAGTGATAAAAAGCTTTCAAAGGCGCTTGCATCAAGCCCGACAGACGACTGCCTTCGCACGGCAGCTCGGCTTTCCATCCCACTATCGTTCTCGGCCACGTGTAAATGCCCTTGTTGTTTCTTGTTACTGAAAGGAGATTACGTGATTAGCGGTTCTTTAACGCTGCAAGATTCGATTTCTTACCTGCTAGAGGACAATAACGCGTATGCTCGGATATCACAATAACGCTGATTGCCTTCGACTTGTTGCCGTTTACGGAAACCAGTAAACAATTCCATTGTCCGTTATGCTCTTCCTTGATTGGGACTATACTAAGAGCACTGAGAGACAAATACGAAAGATACAATGATTATTTAATATATAATATTTTTCAAGTAATTCGAGGAACTTTATATTACCTGTCCACGATGCCGCTATCCGAAAGGTACCTATTGTCAACCTTAATGTTGGGTAAATTCTTTCGCGGATCCTTGTAAGCATTTAAATCCACGATTTCGGCGGTAACATTAGGATACCACAACCAATTCAACTTGGCGCTTTTGTCTACCGTGATACTGGGCGCTCTGCACTTCAAGGTAATCGAATCTCCAGCGAAAACCACTTGATTTTGAACCGGACGAATTTCAATTGCCGGCGATATCCATTGACATTGAAGATCCTCCAAGAATCTTAATTTCTTCAATGACTGCCCTTTGGCAACTATTGGCGACGCGCACTTGGGCGTTGGGCTGAAATATTAAATCAAACGTGAAAGATTGTCAATGTACATAATCGCAATTGATATCAGAGATACGATATACGTTACTTTAATTTAATTGAAGAATTGTAGATCCAATTACTGAACCAATATAGGTCGCAATCACATTTCCAAGGATTGTTCGACAAGTCTCTGAAACACGCACAAGTGTTATAAATTTTATACAGATATAGTATTGAGAAATAAATGCAAATCGGTTTTTACTCACAGTTGTTTTAACATCTTGAGCCCGTGAAACGTTCCCTCTTTCAAAGTAGTCAAACTGTTTCCGTTTAATCTCCTAAAAACATAGAGACCCGGGTTTGTGTAATACAAAGTACATTTCTATGTATATACATAATATACACACATAGAAAGCTAGTAAAATTAATATCTGCGTAAATAAATCTTGCGTTAACTTACAAACGATCTAAGGCCAACAAATCATGAAATAAGGATGGCGCCAGCGTAGCAATTTTATTTCCAGACAAATCGCTAGAGCAACAAAGCAAAGAATGCATAAGATAAAAGGAAATATCTTTACAAGAAAATATTTATATGCTCTTATCAGCTCTTTCACTCTAACACTTACAGCCTTTTGAGGTTCGATAATTTCTTGAACGCATAGCTGTCTATTGTTGATATCTGATTCTGGCTCAGATCTCTGAAATCACGAGTTTTATGAGATTATAGAGACTGAAGCAAATTTACCGGTGAGTTTTCACTTATGTACGAGTTCTTACAATCGCTCCAAGTTTTCCAAGCCATTGAAACAGTCCTCGCCCACAGACGTAATGTTGTTTTTCGATAAGTCGAGTCGCCTGAGATTCGTCAGATTCGCAAACGCATCCGCTTGAATGACGTGAATGACATTCTTGCTCAAGTCCCTGCAATCGATTGGGCTATTATCGCACCATCGCCCACAAACCAAAAGTATATACAGAAAGTTACAAAGCACTGCCTTACAGTTGTATAAGTTCCACGCTGACTTTGTTGACATCCACATCCTTGATCTCCGCCAAGTCGTCGCCACATTTGAGACGCAGCCATTCGGCCTGAGCACCGACCGACTTGCACGAGCAGTGCTGCGGGCACACGACTGCGCTGGCCCACGTTGGAAGCAGAATAGCAAACAGAAGACTGGCCTTCATGATTAGAGGGAAGTGGCCGTTGATCTGAAAGGCACACAAAAACTTGCACTTTGAGACTGAAAACGAGCGTACACACGCGTTCGAGATACTCCACAATTCCAAGTGTCTCCGAACTGAAACGACAGGCAATCGAGGCAATAGG
The DNA here is from genome assembly GCF_030848805.1 of Temnothorax longispinosus. Taxonomy (NCBI): domain Eukaryota; kingdom Metazoa; phylum Arthropoda; class Insecta; order Hymenoptera; family Formicidae; genus Temnothorax; species Temnothorax longispinosus. The sequence goes on along the minus strand of NC_092362.1, from coordinate 4,246,612 downwards.
ACGTTCTCAGGAAAATAACGGGCACGAATAAGAGAGAAACAAAGCGAAGGAAAAATATATACTTTGCCATCGCTTTCTGACAGATGTACGCGAGAACCCTGCTGCGGATCGTCGGAGCCAATTTTTCGCGGCCGCGAGAATTAACGGGGGGCGCGGGGGGGGCGAGAGACGGGCGTCCCGAGATACTCACGGCCCAGTTAAAGATCGTCGGCTCTCACATTGTCGACGAGCGGATTTTAAATAGCCGCATTTTATTTGTGTAGCCCCCGTGTGTTATTGACGCTGCGGACCAGGGTGGACTAGGTAGAGGTGAATCTGGAGCACGACGTCCGTCGCGACGCTATCTGACGAGAGCGGCCGGTAACTCAAGGCGGCTGTTCGCTGGCGCGGCGGAGCGGAGGACCGACTTTTGCGGGAGTTTGTTTCTGTCGGAGGGCCGGGAGGACGATATTTAATTAGTAATTACGATCAGGCGGCCACAAGCGTTTTCGTTTTTGCGCCGTGTCCGCGAACGATGCGGACGTACGGTAAATCTCGTCGCCGGACACTGGAGGTTGCTTAGGACACATAACCTCTGAGCGTCGAAGCGTTTGCTCTGCCTGCCTGCTGAACTGCAAAATACCCGGAGATGTCGATTGAAATAGAGTCTGCCGAGTGAGTAAAACGATTTCGATTTGTTTCGACAAATATCCAGAATTGTCGACAAGCTGCTATCGTGTACTTTATTGTTTTGCAGTGTAATTCGGTTGATACAGCAGTATCTGAAGGAGTCGAATCTTGTGAAGACACTGCAAACCTTGCAGGTATTTAACTTTGACTGGTTTTTAACGCAGGGTTTTCGTCGTTGCTCGCTTGCTAATGTATTTTTGTGCACAGGAGGAGACGGGGGTGTCGCTGAATACTGTGGACAGCGTGGACGGATTTGTTGCCGATATAAATAATGGCCATTGGGACACGGTTCTGAAAGCTATACAGTCATTAAAGCTACCTGACAAGAAACTCATAGACCTGTACGAGCAGGTAGATACATTAAATTCGAATTATATCTTAAAAGTAATATAACAGTCTTTAGTATACTATTTTGTTCTCTTAGTATTTTAGTTTCTGTAATACACAGATGTTTTTATAAATATTTCGTAGATCCGAATCAAAGATTTATAATTGATTGCGCTGTTGTACTTTTATATAAAACAATATTTATCAATATTAAATATATTTTATCATTCTTTAGGTTGTTTTAGAACTAATTGAACTGCGAGAATTAGGCGCGGCACGTTCCTTGCTGAGACAGACTGATCCAATGATCATGATGAAGCAACAAGAACCCGAGAGATACATTCACTTAGGTATATATCTATACCTCATTTTTGATCAAATTTCTTTTTTTACTTTTTAACTATTGTACAATGGTGCTTACAATATATGTACGTTGCTTTGCAGAGAATTTACTCGCACGCTCATATTTTGATCCACGCGAGGCGTATCCCGACGGAAGCACGAAGGAAAAACGTAGAGCGTACATAGCCACTGCTCTCGCTGGCGAAGTGTCGGTAGTACCATCTAGCAGATTGCTCGCTCTATTGGGACAGGCATTAAAATGGCAGCAGCATCAGGGCCTGCTGCCTCCTGGCACCACGATAGATTTGTTTCGAGGAAAAGCGGCGGTTCGCGATCAAGAGGACGAGAAATACCCGACGCAATTGTCGAAGCAAATCAAATTCGGCCAGAAATCACACGTAGAGTGCGCGCGTTTCTCGCCCGATGGCCAATATTTGGTGACCGGCTCGGTGGATGGTTTTATCGAAGTGTGGAACTTCACGACCGGCAAAATTAGGAAGGACTTGAAGTACCAGGCGCAGGACAACTTTATGATGATGGAGCAAGCGGTCCTGTCGATGGCGTTCAGTCGCGACAGCGAGATGTTGGCTGGCGGTGGTCAGGATGGTAAAATTAAAGTATGGAGGGTGCAGAGCGGACAGTGCTTAAGAAGGTTCGAGAAAGCACATTCGAAAGGCGTGACTTGCCTACAGTTTAGCAGAGATAACAGTCAAATATTGTCGGCTTCGTTCGATACTACTATAAGGTACTTAGTATAGTAACTAAAAAGAGTTACACTCTTCAAATATACTTCAGCAATAAATAGAACATTGTTAACAGAACATGAATCAATTTTATAGGATACATGGCCTTAAGTCGGGGAAAACTCTTAAGGAATTCCGCGGTCACTCTTCGTTTGTCAACGAAGTTATTTTCTCCCCAGATGGCCACAATATAATCAGGTATTTATTACAAGGTATTATATTGTAAACCGGAAATAATAATTTTCGTTTTTGCAAATGAGTGTCATTACTTTGTAGCGCGTCGTCGGATGGAACCGTGAAAATTTGGAGCTTGAAGACCACCGAATGCATAGGCACTTACAAATCATTGGGCGCCGCTGATCTCACGGTGAACAGCGTACATGCTCTTCCACGAAACCCGGAGCATTTCGTTGTGTGCAATCGTTCCAACACGGTAGTAATTATGAATATGCAAGGGCAAATAGTGAGATCGTTCTCCAGCGGTAAACGAGAGGGTGGTGACTTTGTAACTACAGTGGTGAGTCCGCGTGGCGAATTTATCTATTGCATCGGTGAGGATCTCGTGCTCTACTGTTTTTCCACGTCGTCGGGGAAGCTCGAAAGGACGCTCAATGTGAGTATAGCTTCACGTTTCATCGTGATATTCCGTTTATCCTGATTTACAGCGTTCCGGCCTTTTTAGATACACGAGAAGGACGTGATCGGCTTGGCGCATCATCCCCATCAAAATTTATTATGTTCTTACAGCGAGGACGGTCTGCTGAAATTGTGGAAGCCGTAAATAAATAAGAAAACTCATTTCCTTGTATATTTAAGTGCAGAAAGTAAGGAGAATGTCTTCATGTACTGCAATACAGCATTTTTTACTGTGGTATTACAAGTTTGTCTCTCAGTTATGCGATTATTAATCCATTTGTTCTTTCATCGCAATACCAATGAAGAAAATACAAGCACGCATACATATATGCATCATTTCAGCACTTAAATAATAATAAAATAAGTCTAATTATTTTTTCGCGTGGCGAGGATAGCCAAGGTTGTAAACCTTTACAGCTCCCTTTAACGCTTTTCTCGCGATTCCGCTTTTCGATTTCCTTTTCGCCCACGTTTCGAACCGATTATTATGGTCAATCCGTAATCGGCGCGATTGTCACGTGCGCCTGTAATGCAAGCTAAGCCGTCTCTCCGAGCAGCGGTAGCGATCGCGGGACGGCGCCGGTTACGGTACCGGTAACGCTAAGAGTGGCATCTGGTTTTGCGTGTAACGGCCGTGTATTACAGTTAATTCGACCGCTCGAAAATCCTTTACCGCACGCTGGAATATGATTACACGCATTTCATTCGGACACAAAACAGTCCCGCAGGCACACGGCGCGTTGCGCCTAATCGTCTCGAGCGTGCATCCCCGCGGTAGGTCACAGACACAGATACACGAAATCGTTTATTATCCCCCAGCACAGAAAGCCTCTTTCGATCTTCGAACAGTTTTCTTTGTGCTCTTATAACATCGGGAGTATATCGGATATCAATTGGATAAAATATAAAAGCGTGAGAAAAGTAAAACGGTTCGTAGATTAGTTCAAATTCGTCCCTTTAGATTACTCGGCTCAAAGCTAATTTAGTTTTCACATAAGTCAATTAACACTAGACTTATCAAAGCGGTCAAAACTAATTTTTAATTTTTTTTTATTACTTTTAAATTTAAAGATGCATTTCCTGAGATTTTCCATGACTTTTGTTGAGATGTGTAAATGATTTAATTAATCAATTTACTTTTCTCCTTTTTATCCTCCTTTTTTAAAAAGATATATATTATAAGTTGTATATATATATGAACGTTTGCGCGGCGATATTTATATGTGTGTATATTGCAAGAATTTCCTTCCGCTAGTAAGCTTAAATTCACGATTGAAAGACTGGTAAGTAGAACGCAACTGCGAGAACTCGATAATTGTTATTGCTGCCAAAATTATATTGCACTTGTTCCCATTACCAATGCAATGCATGAGTTGCACTTCGTATAGCAACTCATAAGTAACATCAAAGAGTAGTCCAAAATCACGTAAAGATTGTCGGCGGTGCGGGGTATAACTACAAGGAAGAGAGATCGGCGGTGAGACCAAGAGTCCAACCGATAATTGGACCAACTTGGTCCAACTGCACCGACAGGAAACTGAAGTAAAGTGAAAAACTTCCAATGACATTAAAGTCGCATTAGCCGGGACTGGGAAGGAAGCGGAACGACTTTCCGGTCCATTTGTTTCCACGTGTGGATTACATGCCAAAAGGACCGACAGTGAACTTTCACGCGGTCTTCCAATCCCGCTTTGTGAGAAAATCCCGTCGATCTCGCATACTTGTGTCATCATAAATGACGGGTTCTGTATCGTTAAAAGACAACGAAACGCATATTCCAATAAAGAAATGCATCATAAATTATAGGAACAAGCGTTTAAGACATAGACAATTTTTCTTCTATTAAACATATCCAAGAAAGTTTCACTCGAGAAAATATTTGATATTAAAAATAAAAGTCTTGTATTATATGAGTTTAAGTTTTAGAGATTTATATCAACATTAACTCCTATTTCTTTCGATTAATTTCACACATCAGCCTTTATGTATTTAAAAAAAATTTTCAAGTTGAACTGAAATTATCGAATTGTTTACTTAGGACGCATTCCGTTTCACGCATGATGCATCATTTATATCCTTGTTTAACATTCGGTTTAACAACAAGGATAAATGATACATTATGCGCATCATGCGTGAAACGGAATGCACCCATAGAAAGCAACGATAAGACAAAAAGGAGCAAAGACTAAGAGAGGGATCTTATGTCATCGACCAGAAGCAAGGATCTTGGAGTAAGATTGCTCTTCGATTAGACCCACGTTCTGCGCGCATCGGTTTGATTAATCGCCGGCTCTCTCGGCCGGATACATTTTCGCGCATAGGGTTTTATGAAGATATTAACGAAGGGTCGTTTTCGGTAAGCGGCAACATAAGCCGTAAGCGGACGCGCGCAAAAAGGAGCAGCAGGTCGGTGCTGGTTTTGGCGCTGTCTAAGACGCCTGAGCCGACCACCGATCGTACGACCGATAACCCGGTTAACCCCACCAGTCTGTTATTATAATATTTGCCGAGCCGAAATATAGTGATTGCTTATTTGCTCGGGCCCAATTACGTTCAAGCGCGCGCCGGCTAAGGGGCCCGCGCTACGTGACGACGCGTAGGGGGATAGGTACGGGAAGGAGGGGTGCACTTAGTCCCGAACGAGTCCCGACCAACCACCCACCCCGTATCCTATCTACCTGCCTCGACTAACGTCGGCGACGTTATAACGATTAGGTTCGCACGATCAGATACAGGCGAGCGTGTAATGTCTATTATTGCTCGCGGAGAACGCGTTACATCGAATGCTTCAGCGTTATCGACGATTTTTCCATGAAAAATCACGCCTTTCCTTTCCTCGTTAACGCGTTCGTTTCCTTAGACGGGGAATCAAGTGCAACGCGATTGCGTAACGAAATGCAGCTCGAGGGAGCGACGACGGGGAGACAGGTGCCCCGTAAAGTTTCGTAAAAGGCGAATACCCATCGCGAGGGAGGAACTACGAACGGTTGGTCTTCGGGGAAGGAAATTCGCTTCACTAATTTCGCTTCTTCCGACGTGATATCGTACGAGTGCCTTCAAACGTTATCGGATTAATCTAAAGAGAGCGGCGCGCTCCTTTCACCCCTACGCTCACAGTTCTTTTAACAGTAAGATAATCCGTCTGTCTATAATGACGAGCGTGGCCTAGCAGACAGCGCACTAGTCTATTGAGAGCCAAAGGTCCCGGGTTCGATTCCCGGTAGAGCTAGAAAAATTATATTCGCTCGTTCTCCTCTCGGAAGGCATGCAATGGCAAACCACCGAGAGTATGTCTTGCCAAGAAAGGACACAAACCAGTGACACAGATCAACTGGACTTTTAATTATAGCTGTTGCCTGTGGGGTGAAAGGAAGCGGTTCAAAAAACATTGGTACCAAGATCGAAAATGTCGATAGTCTTATAGTCGATAGACTATTTACAATTTCGGTCTTGGTACCAATGTTTTTTGAGCCGCTAGGCAACTTTGTAGACTTTGCAGATGGTTTCGTAGTTTTCACATAAGTCAATTAACACTAGACTTATCAAAGCGGTCAAAACTAATTTTTAATTTTTTTTTGTTCTTTTATTTTTCATTATTCTCGAGACACTCCGCAGTAATTTACGGTCTGAGACCAAAATACGACGCTCGGCGAGCCGGCGACGGAGAAGACATAAGAATTAATTTCTTTTTTTTTAGAAGCTATAACATTTATTTTATTCTTGTGTCTATCGGCAATTAGGCGCCACTTAAGAGTCTTTGCCGAGACGTATTACGGATCTTAATAACTCGAAGCGAATCTTTCGGAGAAGACGAATCATTCGGGGGGTTGCCTGTCGATGATATTAGCGATACGGACCTCGCGGATCTCGCTCGATCCTTTTCGCCTAGTTTCTCGTTTCCGTATTTCCGGAAGACTCTCCAATTTCGCGATCATAATTTGTTAATAATTGGACATTTTGGTTGTGGGCCCAATGGTGGAAGGGCCTTCCTCTCGCTGGCCAACTGGCCCCAGGTGTGTGTACGGGGAGCGTGGCGGACGCGTGCTTCTCCCCTCTTTTAACCTTCGCTTGCAGCCGAACGCGCTCGATTCGACTCGCTCCTCTCTTCCTCTTCTTCTTCTTCTTCTTCTTCTTCTTCTTCATCGTCGTCTTCCTCCGCTTCTTTCGCCCCGCATTCTTCTCTTCCATTCGCTCTCGTTTCTCTGAGCGCGCCTCCGAACGTTCTCGCCGCAATTTGAAGCGCGCGCGGAATTCCTATTCGCAGATATTGATTCGCAAACATGTAAGAAATGACATATGCAGTCGTATATAGGGTAATCGGATTATAACGTAATATTACGCGTGAAAAGAATTAGATACGGAAGAAAAGAAAGTTTAATCAATTGAATAGTCTAATTAAAATCTGAAGATCTTTATAAAGCAGACGTGCAACACAGACGATCTTGTTCTTTACTTAATCATGAATTACTTTAAATAATTTTTTATTTTTGTAAAATTTTAATTTTTTTACAGAGTTATTATCAATTGAAGTGACAGTCGCAGTTCGCAGTCGCTCGATCGAAAGTCGATCTCAGATCAACTGAGGATCGGCGAATAAAAATTATAATTATTCATGTTAAAGTAAATTAGTGACAGATTTTTCGTTAATTGCCGTGCAATCAGCGAGACTTCAGCGGGCGAGACAGTAAAATGGTTAAATGGGGTATCGTCGTGTGTAGTTGAGCCGGGCGATGGGTAAGTTTTTAGGTGGTATCGCCGCGGCGGGGAGGGATTTGCATTCGCGGAAAGGTGGCAATTACTCGCGGAACGGAATATAACGCAATTATCGAATTAACCCTCGCACCCCCACATAATTGCTCGCGACTTCACGATTTAAGTGGATAATCATTGGGAACCGGCTGACCGGGCCGAACGCCGAAATTCGCCGGTCGAGCATCAGGGAATGTGGGGCGGCCGATCGAGCGGTGCATCGTGTAATTTACCTTGCACGTTACGTACGCACGCACCGTTTGCTCTAATGGCGAGTTTAACGGGCGACCTCGCTTCCTTTCGATGGATTCCGATCCGGGAGATATCAATCGGCCTTATCTATTTTCCCGAGTCGAAATTTTGATCCTACTTTCGACCTCAATATTGAAGTTAACGTCTACTTTGGTATACTCTGAAGTCTCCGAGTTGAAATTTAATTCTTTCGCGTATCTTGGCCACTTGGGAAAAAGATCGAACGTTAGGAATAAGAAAAGGAAGAGACTGTGGAGCCGGCACATCCTTCCTCGTAAAACTTCATCTTCCAAGATTCGTGGTGAAATGTCGGTAATAATTTGACGTTGCGTAACGTGCCCTGTCTGTTTCGATCGAGCGGAGGAAATCGATCGAGCGATTGGTAGCCGCGGACTCGAGAAAACTTTGCTCTCGATCGAAGGGGCCACTCGGTCGCGCAGGAGGGTGCCGCATTGTTACGTTTATAGCCTTCATTTTCACCTTCATTTTCGTCTCCCTCATTCGCGCGGACCTTCATTGTCTCGCGGGCTGCCGAACAACCGTCCATTGTACCGTCGATTTCAATGCACGAATCACCCAAATAGGGCGCGCGATTGTTTCACTCTTCTTTGAGCCTATTCTTCTCGGCGCCGGCTAATCTGCCGGCATTCACCGGGCACCGACGACGATTTACGAAAATCACCGCGGCGTCAGTTTAGAGGAATCTCAAAAAGTCCGAGGCTGTAAAACTAAATCGCGTAATTCTGACGAATCCCTCAAACTGACGGACTTCCAAAAATTTTGACAATAATTTTATAAATTCAATAAATAACAACGATAGAACTGGAACACCCCGTACAATTGCAAGTCTACTTTTTCAGAGAGAAAATTTTATATCGGCGCTTTAGATAAGTGGACTCATTGTTCATCGCGTTTCCTGGCGTGTCGCGCGGCACCGTGTGAAACTCGTCAGTTTTTTCTAACGAGAGCATTCGTAACTGTCTCGTACTCCGGCTGGAAAACTCTGATTCAATCACGGGCACCACCCCCTCGTTTCGAAGGACGCTCCCTCGGCCTTAATCACTAGGCTACCGACGCTTCGAGAACGCTCCGTGTTCATTTTACGATGCCGTGCTTGGGAAAATTCTCGCGTCGCACAACTGCACCCCGTCTCGATCCTCGTCCTCCCCTTCCGGCGTTACCTGTATCCGACGCGACATTGAAGACAACCGAGGAAAGATTCATTCAGCTTCGGTCCATTTCGAGGAGCGTTGTCTCGACTTGTCTGGAAATTCCAGTTCCAATTCCTCAATTAGTAACTTTCCTAACAGATACCGAGACTGACCTTCTTTATTACGATCTCTCTCTCTCTCGGATAGATTTTCCCCTCATTTATTTCCCTTTGGCAGATAGTCGCGCACAAACGAGGCCAGCGGTTTTCTCAAGCCGCATTACAAATCACCGAAATGGCCCCCGAAGGGCCACCACGATTCCGAGTCCTTTCTCAACCGAGGCGGCCCCTCGAAAGTTCCGAAAATCAATTTTTTTCCTCCGGGGCGTCAATTAAGCGGAATTTTTCCGTCTTCGACGTAGGTCCGGACGGAGAGAGAAAGAGAAAGAGAGAGAGAGAGAGAGAGAGAGAGAGAGAGAACGAGAGAGAAAGGAAGAGAGCAACGACTTCGGTCTTCGGAAGCCTTAATCGTCGCTGTTGCTCCCCGTTTCTACCGACCATTGCAATTTTCAGAGTCTTTCGGCTACTGCAATCGTCTCTCTCTCGAGGGTCATTCGTCTAGGTGTTAATCCCTCTAGAGAGGACGTGACTCGGCACCGGTTTTCTCAGGCGAGCGGCAATGGGTAACGACAGGAGAACAAATATTTAGGTATCACCGGACTAGACGTCATCTCTCGCATGCATTTCGCCCGCCTAATCGGCGATACTATTCTATCAGCGGGGATAATATTGAACTAATATTATTATAGAATTGTAGCAACACAGATGCGTGTGAAGAAAAAAAGACTGATATTCTCTTCATTTGCATATACTATTATTTTAGGTGGCGAGTATATACAAAATACTAAGGTTTATAAACATGCACTTGTGACACACGAATTTAGATTTAGACACCGGTGAGCAACTTTAATCGGCGATTAATGTGCGAGCCGGGGCGCGGTGTGAGGGTGTCGGTGACTCGACGAGAAGTTTTGCCGGGAGTTCTCTATTTCATCATTCGATTATACACTCAACCGTGAGTACGCGTATAATCGGCTTACGCGTGTTCGCAGGGCCGATCTCGAGAAGCTCTCTTCCTTTCTTTCCTTCGTCGACCGAAGAGAGCGTGCGAAGCGAAAAACGCGGCGCGGCGACCTGAATTAGGCACGCTTTGACAATTCTAATCTCGTGAAATATACGCGCAAAGTATAACGAACCAAGAAAGAGAGAGAGAGAGAGAGATATATATATATATATATATATATATATATATATATAAACGTGTCGGATTACATAAAACACACCGTGGTCAAGATACTCAAAGAGTGACGCTTGCTAAATGGCGCTAATAGTAATCCTATTCATTGTGACACGATACTTTAAGCGCGTCGTATCGTCCTACTTGTACGGATTACGAGCAGAAAGGACGACTTCTTCGCCTAGTAGGTGAAGGGGACGATTCGGAAGACGATATCTCTACAGTCTACAAGGTGTTGAAATATAAGAGCTCTATTATATTTGCTTTATACATATATATTATCCGTAATATGAGATATATAAGACAAGTTATGGAAGAGAGAAAGAGATAAATAAAATTTAAGTCTATTCATATTCATGTAATTATAGCTAAAAATTTGTTACTTAGTAAATAAATATCACGAATAGAAGGATGATTTGCAGTGTGAGTAAGGGGATAGCTCTCTCGATCTCTCCAATATATATAGCACATTAGATATATTTTATTTTATAATATATCTAATATATGTAATAAAATATATATAACATATTATATTAGATGTATAATATATACATACATATACACAACATATATATTATTTTTTAATATTATTTAGAAACAATTTCTGACAATTGTAGATGCTTCTAAGATGAACTTCAGTAAGATTTTAATATGAGCAAAAGATTTCTATCTCTCTAGTCAGACGCTTCAGTGTCTGTCGTACATCGTCAAAGTACTGCTCGGTAATAAATGCCGACGACTTCATCGAAAGACGAAAGGGAGAGTCTTACGCCCGTCAGTCTTGTTTCGTTTCGTCTCGTCTCGTCTCGCTTCGCCGGTAGACGTCGTGAACCATGGGGGTTCAAACCGGTCTATTACACCCGCGTCCTAGTTATTAATTATACTCGTGCCACCGCGGCCGCTTCGTGCGATTAAACGCGCACGCATCCCGCCGTCATCTCACACTGAGTGATTCATTTCGGAAGTGTGACCGTTCGCGGCAGGACGTCAATACGCGTTTCGTATATACGTCCAACTCGATCTATATCCAGCTGTTAGTTAACATATTACATTAGTCCGGACATTGTAATCCCTCGTTCAAGTAGATCCCAAGCCGCGCTAAGGATACATTCTTATAAATAATAGGAAAACGCTCGGGAAAACGTAATTTTATTTATATAGAATGTTAAGCTGCATGGTTTCTTTTTGCTGATAAAAATCCTTCTAATATACTTCATGTCAATTCCATCTCAGAGAAAAAGAAACGGGAGATTTGACTGATTTTTTTTCTTGTATAAAGGTCGAATGGCCCGATGATTGTACAACGATCGCGATCGAAACACGTTGCAATTGACGGATTAAGTAATGTTTGACACGCGAAAGCGGTTGTTCACGTGCACCGTGATGAGAAGCGAGTATATACGCGGGACCATAAACGCACGGCCCCGTTGTTTTCTCTACTCTCGTATAATTACGATTATAGGAGCGCGCGCACGTGTGCGTCGGTGGTGCTTTACCTCGCGTCGGAGATCGTGGGAACCGGCGTGAAGGGAGAGAAGGACGAGAGGCTGCGAAGAGTAGAAGGAGGAAGGAAGGAAGGACGGACCTCGACGGATCTCGAGGTGGAGAAATGGACGGAGGGAAGGATACATGGAGGAGAGAAGGAAACGAACAGGGGGGGGGTAAACGTGGAGCCCCGAATTTCTTTCCTTCTCTCCTCTCTCTCTCTCTCTCTCTCTCTGTCCCTGTCCCTCTTCCTCTTTCCAGCCCAGAGTACCAGAAACGCGGACGCTATAACGATCCGTTGTGCTGCTGAAGTGCGTCAATGGTACTTCCAGTATTATGGGCTCGATCAAAGCGTTATATTGTTTGAGGTCTTATTGCACCGGCCGTGTAAACTCTCCGCGCGTCGACGAAGAGGGTTTCGACGGGGCGACACGTATCAAAACACTTACCGGTCGCCGCTTATCGATAACTTGCAACTCTTTTGATCTGCGAGGCGTAATCTCGCTCCGCATAAACGCAGTTAATACACAAAGTAAATTTTTTATCACCTACTCTCTTCAGGATCTTTTGCGGAACTGATGCGTGGATCTCGCGGAGGTAGCTTAGGATTATTATTATTATATGACGATTAATTTTACGCTTATGGCTCGTAAACGTTTTACAACGTTTTTCCTTTACACTCAAATGCCGATTAAAATAATTCTCATAAAATGTTGTTTTAATTAAGAACTCTTGTCTTTATATACTTATTATTTATTAAATACCGTCGCCAAACGAGTGGTGCAAGTTTCGCAAAGGTTCAACAAGTTTTCATAAAAAGAATTATCGTATTGATTCTTGCTACGTATATTTCAATTAAGAAGGTATTTCCCGCGTGCGTTCTAGGAGTCACGTTTCTCCTTGAACGGCAGCCGTGGCAAGCGAGTTTTTATTACGACGCGAGAGTTTACATTTAAGAACAGACACCCCGTTCCCAGATAATTTGCCGTTAAATACAATAGAGACGTTTTTACCAAGGAGAAAGAGGAGGACATGACCGTGGCGGCGGGCCACGCGTACAAGACCGGACCCCATCGACGCGCGATAATTGGTGGCTCAGGAGAGAAGTATTCCTAACGTCTCGGGTTTGAGATCGTCGTCCCTCTCTTCGTTGCAGTCGGTCGTAGTAATTTAGCAGGTAGCCAAAGGCCCCAGGTCGTGGTCTCTCGCGGTCGGGGATCACCGGTCGCCCTATCTCACGAGCCCTTCCCACCCGGACCCCCCCTCGCTCGCTTGTTCGCTCGACGGGCCCTTCCTCTCCCGGTCACCCGCGCGGTCGCCCGCTACAACCCGCGCGTATTTAAAAGCGTTTAAGGGCGCTCTCCAGTGCTCGAGTGCTCTCCTGCCCCGGATCCACAATGGTTCTTGCGTATTATTTGTTGGTGAAATAACATGCTGTCAGTTATGGGGGATATGCTAAATATATAGGCACGCTAGAGATTCCCGAAGGAGAATCGATCGAACTCCGCTCGGTCGTTCCGTCGTGACGCTCGAGTGTTGTGCTTCGAGTCACGGCGAGCCACGGCACGCTCGGAAAGAAAGGAGGGGGATGAAAGGAGGTGGCGGAGGAGGAGGAGGAGGAGGCGGAGGGCGATCTTTATACACGTTATAGGGGCCCTCCTTCACAAGACAATTCGTAACAATCGAGGAGGCATCACCACCGCGATCCGCTTCGGGGATGGATCGCGCGGATCGGATCGATTCGAGCGCGGGCACCCTTCGTCTCGATCTCGCAGCTCTCTCTGCCTCCCTTCCCCCCCCCTTTCGGTCCGGTCGACGCGCCGGGAAGGCGTGGAGGCACCGTTTATTTTCCTTTTTTTTTCTTTTTTTGGGGGGGCCCCTGCCGTCGATATCCGACAATCGTCTTTTCTCCTGCCGCGCGCGGGAAAGGCATCGCAAGGATTCCGGATAGAATTCCGAACGCCGCGCCGTGCGCTACCGACGTTAGGATCTTTTTACGGTACGCCCGGCTGCGTCTTCTTGTGAAACACATAAGCCGTGAGGCTTGGGCGAAATAATATTGACCCTTTGAAATTTGCGCGAGAAGTTTACAAAACGATGAGAGTCGACGTAGCCGACCAGGAAAAAAAGATGGGCACGCGTACGACAAGAATAATTGGGAACGAAAGATTTCAAATTTTTATTTTAGTTCACGATAAAGAGCTCAAATGTATTCTGTAAGATAGAGCGAAACCCCTCCGAATCAATTTTTCTGAAAAAGAGGGTTTCTGCGAGACGAACGTTCACGAGGAAAGTTTACTCTATATATACACACGAGTTATTATTTTACGCTCGAGGCTCATGGCCTCTACGCTTATTTAATCTAATAAAGCAACTAATAACTAATAATAACTTAATACACTCCGGCCTGAAAGAAGGCCGTAATTATGTATACTCTTTAATTATGTGGATCCTGCGCTCGATCGAATCGACGTTATTTGATTATCGAGCTCGGGCGCGTACATAAAATAACGAAGGGGAGGAGCTGTTTGTTTTTCGGACATTGATGGGCCCCGAGCGGCGAATTTAGGGCCAGATCGGCGTCCGATCGGATGTACCGAGCTCGTGCAGACACGGCCATGTGAGGAGAAGAATAATGTCAACGTTTTTGCAATAGACTGTTATTATATGTTAATTACCGAATCTGAGTCAAGTGTGATCATTAGCGAAATGTATATCGTTGTTTATTCCTGAATGTATCGATACGTGCCGTTTCAATTAATCAATCTTAGATACGTACATGACAGGATATTTTAATTTCCTCGTTACATGGGAAAAAGCAGAAGAACGAATGCTCACTTTGGCAGGCAGCTCGTTCTAAAATAAGCATATAGGTACGATCCGCGCGTGTATATTAGATTAAAATAATATGACGCGCACGCGGCACGTCCTTTCTCTTTCTTAAGTACTTATCATAATAGGATGAATAGGGTAACGGTCGGTCGAGAAAATGAAGTGGACCGCGCGATGCCGCGCGGTCCACACACGCAGCTGCGTTTACCCGCAATGCACGTGCCGCCGCGTTTCGCGCGCGTGTGCCCGCGCGCTCCGCTTGTAGTTACGCGATAAATGGCACGTGGCCCGCTTTTAATCCCCGCGAGCCCGCTCGCGCGCGAGAGAGGAGAGCGCTATATCGCGGCGGCGATTAGCCGCGAGAAACTCGAGATGTAATCCTCGTATGTGATATCGCGTCGCATACCGTTACCTACGCAGATGCTGCGAGCAATTTTCATTATCACAAGCGCGTGTTCCCTATACTTCTCGTGATAAATGATCTCGTGCACTTACCCGCTACATAAATAGGAACAAAACATGTGTCGTATATATCGCGAAGAAAGCTCTCCGGAACACATGGAAAGCTTGCCGCGAAGTATGATTGATCGAGGGTGATGAATAATAAAGAGAAACAGAATATCTTTTCGTTTTTTTTCTAGTCTTGTCTTATGCAAAACGTGGGTAAATGAACGTGCCATTCAAACGTTAAAAATTTCGGAAACACAAGCGGAGATTATTTAGAAAACAAATAACGAATCTCGTAAGCGTAACATGCATTCTGCTGAGGCCGACCGATAACTGACCGTATACGACTGTATGGGGAAACGAGAGAGTCGAGCAATTAACGTTGAGCCGAGCCGGTGCGATGCACGATTACGTTTTTTACTACAAAAGAGGTGCGAGCGTGACTGACAGACGAGGGGGGGGAGGGGGGGACGGAGTAGGGTGTTCGCCGACACGACAACTCCGCTCCGACTCGCGGGGCTTTTCGGGGCATTCGCTATTTCGCGCGATGAGGTGAGAAACGAGATCTCGTTAGGATCCAACCTGGTTAACGTTATGACAACCTCCTCCCGGGGTCGGCAATTACCGGATTACAATGTAAAGATGCTAAAGGTGGTAAAACGCTGACAGGGTCACCCCCGCTTATCGCGGGGTCCCCTTTGAGGGGATCCCCTTAACGAGTTGCGAGGTGTGGGCGGACGTGGTCGGTGCGTGAGACGCCGTCGTTTCGCCTTATATCTTGACGGGATAATTTTCTCCCTCGCAGCTTATCCCTCCTCCCTTCGTTCCGCGTATAATTCGCGCGCGCCTTTATATCGCCCCCTGGGATACAGCGGCTCGGTATGATGGTTCCGTGAGGCCGAGAGGATATTTTCGGCTTATTTATCACGTAAGTTTTCAGCAACACGCGTTCGGATCCCGCGTTCACGTTCTAGAAACCAGCGCTCATCGTGGCTCAACGCGATTATTATCACGCATTTTGCGAGACACGTTTTATAAAGAGGTACCGATTTATTTCCAGTTTGAGATATTAATAAGCGAAGAGAGGATCCCCTCACAAATCGAAAGCTCTCCTCTTTCAATTCCCAATGTAAAAACATCGCGAGAGGTAATTTAGCGTGTTATTTGGCACGTCAATATTCTAATGTGCCAATTTTTAATTTTCTAGACTAGACAATTCAAATTATTCTATTCTCCATAATAATAATTCCTAATTTTGTCAAGTTTTTGACGGACACGGCAGTGTATATCTTCGCTCGCACGGATCATTAAAAAAAAATGTACGTTCCCACACGAGAAGGGCGGAGCGGTTTCGCGAGCGCGTCTCGTAAAAGCTTCGCGCGCGCGTTGCGCGTACGAGAAACGCACCTTACGCGTGTCATTTACGCGTAAGCTGCGCCTCCTCGGCCGCTCTTTTATTTCCGCCGAGGTGTTCTGGCTATCGGTCAAGGTAAAGTGTTATTTGATTTGTGGCCGGAGGAGCCGAGGAAGAGCCGAGTACGTCTGTAATAAGCGAACCGCCTCTTCCTCAATATATCCTGCCTTGATGGCTCAATGCACGCGCGCGCGCGTGTGATCGCGCACGAAAGCCGCGGCTTCGCAACACTAAACCGCGCAACGCGATGTAACTGCACCGCGAGCCGCGTTACAGGTTGTAAAGAATATCTCTTTCGCGCAGACCGCAATGAGCTTTCGTTGAATGGGAGCAGACAAATCGTTTGCTTATCGCCGGAACGTGAACAATATCAAGGAGAGTGAATTTGCAACAGGGATGTAAAGAACACTTTTAAATTTTCGTGTAATCTAAAAATATTCAAATCAAAGTTGCACAAAGTAGGTAAAGCGCCCATCGCTATCAAGATATATCTCGGATCAATTTTAAAGCACATTTTTATATTTTGATATCATAATTACTGCTCTCTAATTACCTTAATAATTTTTTACTGGCAAAGGCTTTATTGATTTAATGTTGCATACAAGAATCCCGCTGGCGTGGCAATAAAAATGTCAAAGAACTTTGCGTCGTTGGAGTATCTATTGCTTGCAAGAAGACGCGTTTCCGTCGTCGATCATCGCGAGGACAGGCTTCTTCCTCGGGCTACCTGCTAAAGAGACGGAGTTGTTTTTAATACGATCATAAAGAGAGGGACTCATGCGCGCGCGAGTGTCGAGCAAAGAGCGCGAATGCAGAGACGGACGAAGCCGTACGAAGCCATAACGCGCGAGGCCGCAGCGCGATAAAAGTCTTTAGGCACCTGTCGTTCGTGCTCAGATCGCCAGAAAGAGAGCCGGCACAGATGCTGCCGCTCGCTCGTTCTTCCCCGCCAAGACAACGAACTGACACCCATCCGAAAGATATATTTCCACTATTAACGCTAACGGACTTCCTCCACCGTTATTTCCTAGCCGTAAATACGTATTTAATCGAATCTACTTTAGCGAATGTGACGCGAGTACGCCGATCAAGCAGCGCGGATCCTTGAGATCTACTTGATCTCGAGTAGCAGTGAGCATTTTCTTTGTGATACGTGAATCGAAATAATTTTAAAGATAATAGGCATTTATGCCACTGATTTATTCGTAAAAGTTAATTTTAAAATTAAGAAAGAGAACCGTTTGTTTAGAACCAGATGCACATATCTGTAGCTTTTCTTTATTCGCAAAATGCAGTTTTATTTGATTTTTTATTTTTATTGATGCTGGAAAGATATGTTCGAAGCTTTCGGTAAAGATTTAGAGTATGATTGTTGCGGGAGGGCGGAGGACAAGAAACCCGATACGTGTGGGTGACATGATGACATGCCCATTGTCCATTGGGATTGATGTCTCCGAAACCGGGTCCTTTCGAGAAGGCAATAGAGAATCCTGCGATACGTTAAGATGATGATAACACACATTAGTCCCTTGCTTTATTCACAGAATGTATTTCTTTTGATTTTCGTAGTTTGACGATCTATAGAAGGCGTTGTGTCGCTGATTTCTTTCTAAGAATAGAGTTCCTGTATAAGAACTAGAGTTCCTATAGGAACTCTACCTAAGAAATAAGATGACTAACGCGCGTTTTTCGGCACTAACGAGCGCGCTCCGAAGCGTACGAGCGTGTAATTTCTCGGCGTTACACGCGGCCGATTTCACCGCCGTCGTCGTTCGCTCCGCTTCCACGGACTCCGTTTAAATAAGCGCCAGTAACCTTCGATCGTCGTCGAACCGAGAGATCGTGTACGGATAGGGCCCGAAACAAGCCCGTCTGGACCACCCGGGCTATTCGGAGTGACACGCCCGAAGGGCGAGAGGTTCGACACGATCCCGCGGTGTCCGATGTCCCATCGGGAATGTTCGACACCTGTAAGCGATTGTTCGTACACAGAAAAATCGGTGGCATCACCGATCATCGTCATCGTCTTGATCGTCAAATAATGAACGACGCGACGTGACGCGTTGCGCCGTTGTCGTTATCTCGGACAAATCTCCTTGCTGTTGATCCTATACAGTAAATTGCTTTCTTCTCGTCAACCCATCAAACGAATTATCAATGACAATTTGGTCCCTATAAATGAACTAATTCATAAAAGTTCAATTTTGCGTTATATTTGAAAAAGAGAAAACATTTGTATCGAAAAGTTTAAAAAAACATAGTTTAATTAAGTACCTTGTTAGGTAATAGCATTTCTGCTAATATTATACTAATGTAAACACGTGTTTTAATCAAATCACCGTTAACAAAAATGGCAATAAGAGCAGTAAGTGGGGCACGTATATATTTTATTGTAAATATAAAATTATAGAAATTATAAAATATGTATCATCGCACTAATGGTTCTTATTGCCATTTTTGTTAACCTTGATTTGATTTATTCAGGAGAGCCTTTATAATCGAATGTTTTTTTAATAATTCGAGAAATAAGAACTTACAATACCTAGTAAATCCTTCATGGGATGCGAGCGCCTTTAACAATCGGTTCGATCTAAGCGTTGTGTTTCGAAGAGAATGACGCGTAATCTGTATGGTGTTATCTAACTAATCGTATTTCACCGAGACCTTTCTTTTCGCGACCTGGCCGGACGCCAGCATTTGTTAATGACGGACAACCGGCGAAAGGGGACCCCGCTGTCTTCGGATCTTCCAAACGCGTATTTCGTCCACTCATTAACTATGCATTTCGGGAAGATCGGGAAAACTTCGCTAGATATTTAAAGTGAAGAAAGTGCTAGCCTTGTAAATTTCTCTTTCCGCCCTTCCGAGTTTCGGAGTTACTGCACGGGGGAATATTGTAATCTGATCGTACCCTCTGATACTGGCGAAAACCCGAGAGAGAAAGAGAGAGAGGAGAGCAACGCGAGAGGATCGAAGTGAGAGGAAACGAAAAGATCGAAGGACGGCGTAGAGACGACACGATCTTCGGCGGAAGGGTCCCAGGGTCCCTCTTCGCACCTATTTCAACGCGCGGACTTTATCGCGGATCGGATCAGCCGGGTATTTGTCTCCCAAACGAGAAATTCTGCTACCTCACGAGCCTCGCTGTTTTCGTCCTCCGGCGTAAACTCGGCGATCCAGATCTCGAGCTATTTGTCGCCTCGGGAAACACAAGACGGCGCGGCGAAACGATCGGGATCGAGTTATCGCGTTGCTTTCCGAAAAACCTTCCTCGAACCTGGGAAAGTTGCAAAGTGCGGGGTTTGATATTCGACACCCCGTATATTTTTGCAGTCTGCCTTCTTTAGTTTCTTCTGTAATCATTGCCTGATTACACTGCAACTGATGTCAGCTATGACATTAAAAACAAATTACTAATTTAAATTATTTAATATAATTTTCCGAGTCTCTTCCTCGCTATCTTTCCATTTGCGCAAAATTTCTAATTGCTCCTTATATCATCTTTTCAGGATTTATCCTCAGCGTCTAAAGAAAAGAATAATTTATCAAAAAAAGATATATATTGGCTCCGAAATGAAATGCAAGGGTGCGTCGACGGGTTTTACGTAACGCCGACACGCAAGTTTCACGAAAATTTGAACGGGTTCTCACGAGGACCGCGCGATAAAACGTCCGGTCGGGCTATCGAAAACCCACCGTCGCCGCCCACATCCGGAGGCATCAGGGGAGGTGGCGGCGGCGGCGCCATCGCCTCCGGATCGCCTCGTAAGGCGTTTGTTGGTTTTACCGGTTTATAAAATCGTTAATTCGCGCGTTTATCCCGCGCGCGGATCTCGGGGCCCCCCCGTCCCAAATTGGACCGCTCTCATAAATCTCACGACCCGTCCGGTCCGTCCAATTTCAGATAATACAGCGAGAAGCGGCGGTGCTGCTTCATCGCCGCTAACGCGCTTCTCGCGCGAGAGACGTGAAACGGGACGTTGACGTCTTTCCGCCCTCACTCGAAAGAAACTCGACGCGATATCTTGAGGGCTTTAATTTTCACGAATATATGTTAAACGAGTTCTTCACCGCGAATCCACAAAATTTTACTTGAGACAGAATTCAGCGGAAGCTGGACACACAGACACTCTCTGTAATAGCATCGCGCTATTATAATATCGCTGGAAATATAAAACAGTCAGCTGGCAAAATTCTTCATCCTCACCTCGAATCAACGTCGTACAAAAAGGGGGCATCTCGGAATAAAAAGAAACGCATCCCTTTTCCGTTCATCTCGGCACCGACTGTCGTCGCGAGATGATTTCCGGCGTCATGATTCGGCACGATTTCTTCAAAGCCACGGGTGCATATATCGCGGGCCCTCGGGCCCCCGAACCCCGTCGTCTCCGAGGGTAGTGAGAATTAAGGTAAAGGCCAACATATATACAATATATATATGTATATATAGATATACAATATAAAAGAGGGGGTGAGAGGACGAGGCGTGCGCGATCCTGCACGGGTTGGCCCTGTCGTCCTCCCTCGACAGGGCCATATGGAGAGCATACGGCGAGCAGCAGGCTCTCCGCACCCGCTTCCCTCTTTCGAGGGTTTAATCTACCCGCGCCCGCCAAACTACCGTCCAAAAGAAATCAGGTAAGCTCCAAACTTTGGCGCGTCTCCGTTTCCGCTATTAGGCATTTTTACATATGTGCGGACGCGGCCGCGCGCGCACGTGACGTATGGATCCGC
Source organism: Temnothorax longispinosus (assembly GCF_030848805.1). NCBI lineage: Eukaryota > Metazoa > Arthropoda > Insecta > Hymenoptera > Formicidae > Temnothorax > Temnothorax longispinosus. The sequence continues at coordinate 4,225,535 of NC_092362.1, read as the reverse complement.
TCTCCTCGGGAGAGATTATCTCGATGCACTTGTGGAGAACGAAGGATGTTACATCATTTATCCTGACCGTGTTGTCAGCGCGCTCTCCGACTCTCTCTCAATCGTTACCGTATTAAACAAGCTGGTGGAATTTTTATTAACGGAAGTTGGACACCCTAATCCATTTTGAGTGAAACTTTATCTCGATACATTCTTCAACGCAAAATATTAGATCTTTTGTCCCGACTGTGTTAGTGTTTTAACGTTAGACATACTCTTAATTGTTAAAAATAACATATTATAGCACAGTAAAATAGTACCATTGATATAAATAGTGCGATTGAGAGGATCATGTGGAGGGTGATGACGCAGTTTGCCGGGAAGACGCAGATCCGGGGACTCGGAAGTATTTAAAGGAAGAGAAAGAAAGCAATATCGGGGAAAGGGGGCCCGATATCCGAGCGCGAGTCGATCTCGAGAGACCGTATAACGAGCGACACGACGGTAATCGTTTGGTATCGCGCGTCGCCGCCGACACTCGATTCGTCGATTCCCCGAAGAGAAGAGGCTCGTTCTAGTAGACGATCCCGGGGCCCTCCTGTCTCCCGCTTGCCAACTGTCCCAGGTGTACGCGGTACCGTGGGCCCAGGACGAAGGAGAGGAGGCCCGGGAGGACTCGAGGCGTGTGGCTGGCGCGTGCTGCTAGTCCTCGATTCCGATTCCCCGCCCTTAAGTTGCTTCCGATCGTTCCCTTGACTGCCGTCGCCACCACCACCACCACCACCACCAGCACCACCATCACCCGCCACCGCCGCCACGGTTCGCACCACCGCCGCCGCCGGCACCGTCACGCTTAACGAACACGCGAGGTGAGGCTCCTTCGTGCTTAAAGACACAAAACTCTCGTTATGCCCGTCTGTTTCTCTTATTTTCTCTCTCTCTTTCTCTCTCGCCTGATCGTCTCGTATCGTGCAGTCTCTACGAAGCAAGATACACATATTTCTGAATTAACGTTTCTGCACCTTGGATATTTAGTCCATCTGTGAAAGCGTGCTTTCTAATTTCCAAAATGTTTGGTCGAATTTGATTTCAGCAGCTTTTAAAATCCTGGAATAAAACGTTTAATATGGCAACTTTTAGCTTGATCTTTCATAAATATTATACTTTTAATGTATTCTGAAGCAAAATATAATGAGTACTTGATATAATGAATATATCTTGCTATACTCAATAATAACTTAAAGAAGAGCAGAAATTGTAATAGAAGGAAGGAACGAAATTTATTTAACAATTAGAACTTGAATGATTTTATTCCTTACTACACTATTAAGTGAATATTAAAAATAATGTATTATATTGTATTTTATTACACGCTTGTAGAGTTTCTATAATCGTATACGTATTAAAACACATACCTATGCACAAAACACTGAAATATAAAAAAAATACAATTTTTATATTTTTTATTGAATATTGAAATATAGTATTGTGAAAGATTTAAATTACGTATCGTGCATAATTTTGTACTCTCAGTTGAGTGCATATTGTGTGTATCATTACTCTCGTAAGGGAAACAAATATAAACATTGTATGAAATTATATTTGTAATGTATAATTGTAACACTATTTTGTTTTCTTAATCCGCGCATACATTTCGCGTCTTCTCGGTCTTTTTTACTTTTGAAATGCTAAATATATGCTTAATGCTTTCGGCAGGGAGCGATATTAGACGGCCGCGTCCTTGCGCCCTTCGCTAAACGGCACGGCGATCGCTTTCCAATTATGGAAATCGTGCAACGAATGCACGTGTATACATACCTACGGAGTAGGGGCCGGTTTCGCGATATTCGTGCAGAATTTCGGCGGCGGCGATTTTCGTGCAGACGCATCCGATCTCGGGCGCATAGTGCCGGTAGATTATTGATTATCGATTTTCGTGGCGTGCGTGCCGACCCCGGGCGATAATTTGATTCGAACAATCGTCTTGGCCGTTGTTAGGAGTCAGTCACGGTACTACGGCGGCGTCGGGATAATTACGAGACGGGATCATGTTTGTCTCACACGTGTTACACATCGCACGCTTGTAGACGGCCGTCGGAGCTCGAAAGTGTTAAGCTGATCGCTGATTTGCATTAATCGCGCGGCGACGAGAGCGTGTCCACAGAAACATGTTTGCACGGCCGATCTACATTGTGCTTTTACTTAAACTGTGCTGTACTCTATTCAATACATTGTACTTCGCCATAGAATGAATTTTTCGTGCTTTCTTTATCATATCCTGCAGTTCCGTTCATCCGGTCTCTTCCTAAAAAGCCGAGATCTAGATCAAAATCCGTTTCTACACGAGATAGAAGCAGATTTCGTGGACTAAAACGTCCAAGGAAAAAATAACTTTCTACGAATTCTACGCCGGTGAATAAAATTTCCATTTATAAACACATCGGTTTACTAATTAAAGGCAACGAGAAATTCAACACATCGATTACATTTATTTTCCTCTCCGTGGATTCCCATAAAAATAGAAACGAAGTTTCTCGACCGTCTTGTCATCGTCTTCTTCGTTTTAGGTCTGCCTCGCATATAAGTGTGTCTTCGCATCTTCGCCGACGACCTTCGGCGCGATCGGTAGATTCACACATAGAGAACCATATAGCGTGGAATATACTTATTCCTTTCCCTTCGTCTTCTCCGATGCCGGACGACAGCGACAGCGACAGCGACCGGAATTCTTCGGGAATCAAGTTTCTCGTTACTAAATTTCGTAAGATTCCCTTTGCGCGCGAGAGAGCGAAAGTCGAATGGCACGCGAGGCAATATATACAATGGCCATGCATCGTCGAACGACGCCCGGCCCGGATCATTGTGGCAGAAGAGCGGTCCTTTTGATAGTTCTAAGCTGCGTTAGCATTTCTATGGCGACCGGAATATGCGTCGGACGGTTCGTCGAAAAAATCGCTGCCGCGCCTGCGGCCGTCATTGTGCGACGCGGCCGACCGACATGGTTAAAACGTTTAGCCCATTTATCCCGTCATTGACGCTAATCAGGAACATTGGCATTGTACCGGGCGAGAGAAACATTTACGTGCGAGATTTTTCGCGCGCGCAGCGCGTGATCCGGGCAGAGACGTGTAAATCGCGCGGCCACGAATTTGCTCAAAGGATATATCGTCTCCACGCAAACGAGATTGTTGCAGTATTGGTAACTCCTCTCGATAGCGGTAGACCGTACCGATAAATAACCGATCATCAGCGAATAACCGCTGTATCCTCCTTTATTCTTTTTTTTCTCCCGTGATCGCGTGTAAAATTATCTTTTCAAGACTGATATTCGAGGCAAAGCAATAGTTTCCCTGAATTCGGACTGATATTCAGGGAAACTATCGTCTCCCAGACTTCGTGATATTTATCTTTTGATTTTTTTATCTAATAAATATTGCAAAGCGTTTTTCTTATAATGGAAAATGAAAATTTTAATTTACACACACGCGTACGCACGCACACGTCCGTTTCTGTTGATGTTAGGAAGGGACCCCGACTCGTGGGAAAGATATCCCCCCGCCCACAACTTGATCGCGCCCCAATTGAATATTGGCCGAGACTTTTTCCCAAAGCTTGGAAACCAGGGCGTTTCGTCCGATGGCAACGTTAATCTCAAAAACTGGGCATTTTTATGGCTTTTATAACCGACGTGAACCTCCTCTGCGGTAGGGATTCCGGGATCGCGCGCGGCATCGTATCGGCCCTCGGGTGTTAATGCAGCCAAGGGTTGAAAACCCTTCCGACTAAACGCTATTGCCCGCTTTCGAGTAGGCTCGATCGAGAGATGAACGATCTGGGTCGAAGTTTCTCCCCGGCTAACTTTCCCGTTGCGCAATCGAATCTAATTTGCGCTAATCGAACGGACCTGCTCGTAGAGATCCGATCGGACCAGTCTTGGGAAGCCGTTTCAAAATACCGATACAAATTACTATTACCTACAAATTACACGTTTTTCACAATTTTATTTTAATTTTTTATATAAAAGTGAAAAATCAAAGAGCGACTCTTCTACAAATTTTAGATTCAGATCTTTCTTTTTCCCTTTAAGAGAGGTAGTTATCTTCGAATCTTTTATATCCTGCGTAATACTAATATCGCGGCCGACGAAGTAATCGCACCCGACGATAAAACGTATCGTTCGGTTGCATCGTCCGCGGAACCTCGATGCAAAGTTGATTCGATAAACTACAATATATCTTTGTGTGCGGGACCACACAGGTCGGGCTAGCGCGCATTAAACTTGGCATACAGGTTCCGCGGAACCATCAACGGTAACTATATATTCAATTTTTATATTTGAATATTAAGCAGTGGCGCATCCTGTTGTTCGACGACCTGTCTCCCGCTCCGCTCCGGGATCTCACGTTCTCACAATCGAAGAGCCGCGCACGCATAAGGTGGATAACGCTTTTCGCTTCTTTCGTTTTTTTTTTTGCTTATTACGATGCCCAGGAATCGCTGAAGGCGGATGGGCCGTATGGTACTTTTGGCACACCTCATTACCGCGCTATTACATTTCTATTACGTCGAGTACCGTTTGCGTGCGACGGGCCAAAATTTATTCCGGCGAATATCCAAGTACTTCAAAAGCTAAATCTATACGATCATATTAAAGCGATTAAGAAAAGAAATATTCATGACAAGGTTTAACTAACAAAGATTTAGAAAGAATTTAAAAAGATCACGTTTTGCATTATGAATTTAATATAAAATTCTAATAAATTTTGGATCTTATTCATTATGTTTTAATGATACGTAAACGTTAAAAAGATTTTTCGATTATTTTAAATTTATTATATTTAGATCTGCAATACGATTGATATTTTTTGTATTTCGATGTTTTATTACACAGTTTAACGGTTTAAACGTCAGATATATGATGCGCTCGGAAAAGTCTGAGCGCGTTCGCGCTCGATCACAGCGGAAAATTCGTCGGAAAACCGAGAGGATTATCCACCGTCGTAATTACCAGCGACGTATAGCAGTCAGGTAACCCGTTCATTTTTAAACTATGATAAACTAGCGCTCGCCTACGGGCCAGGAATTTTGACTCTATGATTTATGCTAATGCGACGGACCTACCCCAAAGCAGCCTCCACTAAACGCTCTATTAGGCTTAAGTTAATTACGACTACCTTCCTGCGGCGGGGCCGGCCCGACGCCGATCGTTACCATATTACAATACATATATTACGCCCGATTAACGACGCCAGCGTGCGCGCGGGCGCGTTTCATGAATGTTAAAAAACAACGTAAGGGTGGTCGGTGGTGATTGCAAGTGACCCTGCTTTCTCCCCGGCTTCTATATCATTCGGTAGGACGGTATACCATTTTCCTTTATTGCACCCTTTGTCTCCCCATTGTCCTTCCTCCGTCGGCGCACGTGAGTTTCCTTTAATCATGCGTATCTAATATATGATCATTAGCGAAGAGGATCTCTTATCATGAACATTTACTTGCCATTTACATATGAAATGTGAATAGTTTTATACTTCCAAACTTAATGGTAATTGCTTCCAAATCATCTTATTATTAATCATTTCTTTATCATCAATGTCAATTTTTACAACATACAAATAAACTTCTTTTGATTCGGTTTGTAAAGATTTTTGTAGGCAGATCGTGATTTTTCCACGATAATTACTTAAAATAAACATACACGTAATAAATCCAATTACTATTAGGTTTGTATCAGGCTGACACATTTTTGGGATTGTGGAAATTGTATGGGAACCTACAATGGCTGTATTATTCATGTATCTCGACGAGAGAGAGCGGCGTTATTAGAAACGACGGACCGCGCGCATCCCTAAACGTATTGGGCGGCCGAAAAAGCGGCGACCACCGAGAGGAGGATCTCGGACAGCGGATCTACGTTCTTCCGGATACGACGGACGATTATCGACAATAACTTCATTTTACCCCGGGAACGATTTCCCGGTGGTTTTTGGTGCGTCTGATCGCGCCGCGGCCGAGACGCGCCGCCTAGTTATTTGCGCGCGTCCCGATATGCCATTTCGTCCGACGTAATCGCTAATTGACCCCCAGATTTCAGGGAAGGACACAAAGTCGCAAACGAGAAGCGGAGACCCACCCCCGTCGCGGTGGCATCGTTACGCTTCTACGTCGCGGTTGACCACCGAAAGCGTATAAGCTAGCCGCTAGCTGTCGTCAGCTATGGAATACCGATCGCTCGGGGAACCGACTTTATGACTTCGACGAACGCGCGTCCACTATCGGTGATCGTAAAGTCGCTCTATTTCTTTGCAGGCGATGTATTATGAACCAGAAAAAAATGTAGGGAGATCCCATTGATATTCTGATACCATTTGATTTTCAATTATTTGGTAATGCGACGGAGAATAAAAGTCTTTATTCGCAAATAGCAGATCGAGTAGGGGAGAGGCTTCAAGTGGTTCACGTGTCTAAAATAACGAGCACGATCTGAAGCTGAATGAAATTATGGAGACGTCAATGAGCACCCGATTCAACAGGCGATCGTGCAGCATACACGTATTACGATCCTTAGAAACGTCGATTGGATCGATTGGTGTTTCGAGACGAAGAAATCACCGCGGGCCAATCGCTCGTCTCGTTTCGAGCCTTCGTTACGGCGACGAGGGCCTCGTTTGAGAAATGTTTCACGCGCTCGGCAGAATGGAGGAGCGCACGTCATGCTTAGGAATCACTGGGCAACAGCACAACGAAACGAAACACGGCGGCCGCGGCGGCGTAGCAGCACAGCACACTCTCCCCGTAAGGACAAAATGAGGAATCTGAAAAAGCGGAACCGTATAATGCGGTAATTGTATTCCCGGAATCAGCGCGGCACGCACTCTCCTAACAAGCCTAGAAGGACTCGTGTTCGTCCTGTCTGGCTGGCTGTAGACACGAGAGGAGCAGGGCCGAGGAGTATCCCGCCACGCATCAGCAGTAGCTCACTTAGTAATTAAAAAAAAAGAAGACGGCGAATGCTGGCGACAAATTATTTATATATCTATCATTGTGCCATTTTTTATTGGGGAAGAATCTTTATATAATTATAATTTTCTTAATAATGATTTATCGTGGAGACAATTAATAAAAGTAATTATTATGTTAAAATCTGTGCGACGCATTGATATTTTTAAATAATAATATAATTAATAGTTGCAATATTTTTTAAAAGCTATTGCTATCACTTTCGACGATTTTTTTAACATCTTAGACAGATACAAAAAATGAATGGCTATTAATACAAAAGTTTTATTTCCGAGAAAAACGTGCCGAGTACAATGTGTACCCTTAAGTTACGTTTATCTTTTTAACATTCTTCCCCCAGTGTGCTCTAGAAATTTTAAGGAATGCCTAAAATCAGAAATTTGTGGGCGAGAAGTGAGTTGCAAGTTATGAAGGACGGGCAATCCGTTCTCGGAAGGTAGCAATAATGATTTTGGGTTAATTGCTCGCTTTTCGATCTAATGGAGAACATATCTATCAGCACGCTGGATTCAATGAATTATTGATGAAACGACGTACCTGACGTGGTCGTGGCGAAGAGGAGGGGAAGCTGGTCAGTCGACAGCGGCAGGGCGATCGTTGTAAGGACGAGGGTGGAATAAACGGCGTCCCTCTCCAAATATAAGTATATTATATTCCGAGACCCGAAATATTTCGTCCAGTCCGCGAAAGCTCACGTCTCTATCTCTGAATGCATATATTCATCGGACTGGGCCCCGATGAGGCACAGGATAGACGCACACAAAACGCGCGCGAGGGATGGGAAATCTTCGTGGAGGGCCGGCGGAGGGACCGCCGTCATACGGCGCTCTCATAAATTACCCGCTAGTTGCCGGGTAACATGTTATTTGCCACCGAGCTCCACAAATGAGTTCACTTTGTATTTAATTACTCGACTCACGCCCAGGGCGTATCCCGATGGCGGATCCACCCTGCGCCGCCAACGGCGGGCCGCCTCTCGCGCGCAGTTTCTCTTCTTCGCTTCTTTCTTCTTCGCCGCGCCCGCAACGACTCGTGCAATCCTCATCTCGGACACCGCGTTACTTAATTTTACGCTTGTTATCAAAGGGGCATGTCTTCTTCTCAAAAGCGCTTTACTTATGAAGCGAATTGTCTGAGTGTCCTTCCACTTTTCATATCTTCAGCAATATGCAAACAATTTTGACCGATAATTTGTTAGATTTATTATCCTTAAATATATATCTTCTTTGTATCTATATGAATATTTTTTCCACGTTAATAAGGATTGTTATATATCTTTGAACATAGTTATTTCAAATTACGTAAAAGTATTTTTCGTGGTGTCTTATATAGTTTTGCATTCTCAGCTTACATTTGTACAAATCATGAGAATCGAATTATGAGCCGTGTAATTTTGGTTCTTCAGGAAAGCAGTTTCTTGATAAATGCGTTATCTCGTCCGGTTCCGATTGCGTCGGCGAGTTTCTGGCAAGTCAAGGAGTCCAGACACGCAGCGGAATGAGTGGGTTGAGCGCGCAACTCCGACGTCACGGGCAGGTAGATACAAAGGTAAAAGGTGGAGGTATACGTATATATATGTATAGGTGGATTAGGGCAAGGGCAGAGAGGCAGGTAGGCCAGACTTACGCTTCGCCGTCCTAATTATTGGTTCCGCCACAATTCCATCCGTGGAACGAGATGATAATAGATGAAAGCGATCAATTTTTAAATTGCGCCTGATGAACGGAAAAAAAAGCGAGAATATCTCGCGCGGGATATTGGAAACTGTAAGGAGGACGCGATGCAAGAAAAATCTCGAACCACCTGGGGCCGATATAAGCTATCCGCGAGAAAAAAAAGTGTTTTAATGTAAGAAACCTAAGGGACATTATATCTTAAAGTCATCTAGTGACTTGAGACACCTATTGTATCATTGATAATGTATGATACGTGATTTGTGATTTTTTTTAAATATTGTATAATATAAAACATGCATTACACACACATATATTTCATTTTACAAAACGCTTGTTTTATAAATATCTTCCTATTTGTTAAACTAACAGAAAAATTGTAAAAATTGTAATTCTTAAAATGTCAAGTGTGAAGGCTTTTAACGTGAAAATCTAAATTCACGAATATCCAAAAGTATTAGGAAAGTAAGGAAAGTATAATAAGCAAAGAAATTGCAATATCTAAAATTCCAGAATTCGAAAAGTTGAATTACGAAAATCAAGAATTTCTTCTTTCTTTACATTTTCCATTTGTTCCTTTTATCTCACAAGTCTGCATTTTTTTTTTAAGCCTCGCCATATCTCGAAACACGCGAGACGAAATCGCGCGTCGAGCCGCGGAGACGCGCGCGTTCGCATTTTGCACGCGCGTCCCCGCCGAAAAGATACGGAAGGTTTTTAAGTAGAGGATTATCGTTCCGACTACTTAGGAAGAATTTTCGGGCGGCTGTGAGGCGATCTCCGAAATCCAAGACGGCTGCGCGCGCTCGGAATGGGGAATGACAGAGATCGGGTTGCCACGGACCACCGTGTCGCGGTCGCCGCAAACTTTATCCTACCTGTTTTCGCTAATTGAGCGAGTAAAGATGTAACTGGACCTTACGCCCTTAAAGTATTTGCACCCTTTTGTGCAGACGCGATCCGTTTTTATCTCGGGGAAAACCGGGCGAACCCGGGGTCTGCCGATCTCTCCCGGTTCACGTAGCGCTCGAACAGAGTTGCTGCATTCCGGAAAATGTCTAAATGATCTGTCTTCAGATCATATTTAGAGATTAAGCGTTTTTGATTACAAATCGCTCCTTAGGATAATTACTAGCGCGTATATATCAGCTGCATACTGCATACAATATTAACCATGGAAATCTATCAAGATTTAATTCATGATAATTTTTTCACGATACTGTCGTAAAATACAAATATTTTTTTTCTTACATTTGATATAATAATTAGTAATAATGAATAGATTTGTGTAGATTTGCATAAAAATTTGCTTTGGTTAATTATAAAGTAGAAACGTAAAGCTAACGTTTAAGTTACGTTTACTTTGAAAATCCAATAAGAAGCGAAGACGTTGGTGCTGAATTTATGCCCAAATAAGGTAATAACGCTGAGCGGGTCTATTATTACATTATTTGGTAATAATGTAAAACTAATTATTTGCTTTTAAAACAATCGGCTGTGATGATCCGTGTACTTGAAGGATTTCTTTTTCAATTATTATGAAACATTCAAGAAACCTACCTAGTTTTTACGAGACGAAACGTTCCGGAGGCAAACCGACTCTCTTCGCACTGAATTTTCGCTAAACTTATCTAATTTTCCAACAAAAATATTGAAAAAAATGGCAAAACTCGCTTCTATGACATCCCCTGCATTCTAACAAATTACATTCCTGGATATACAGTTATATAAAATTCGTAAGGTGATCCAATTGCGATACTTAATACAATATTTTCCACCTGCCACGAGTGTCCGTTGTGTATCTGACCACAAGGTGCATATTCTCCCTTGCGCACATGTTAAGAGCAATTTTCCGGTGTCGCGCTTGAAGTGGCGCAAGAACATGTATCTACCGTAGAATGAGGAAGTGCCTTGACAGCAAGCATTTTATTACGAAGAGGGTGCCCTTCATCATTATTTCGTTTAATCGTGTTCGTATGTAGTACATCGCGAAGAGCTCACGAAAATTTCATTACGCGTAACATAAGATGAAACTTCAGCAAGTCAATCCGACTGCAACCGAGCTTAACTCGCATTTTCGAGAATGCTTGACCGCGATTCATTCACTCGCTACTCAAGTTCCTCTGCTTACATCTTTTTGTGCGCTATGACTTTAATGGCTATACGCGGAGCTCCATGTGCGAGGAGATCGTGCGTGTACGACGGAGGCGCCGGGCCACCTGTTGCGGCCCCCGCTCGCGTACCCCGAGTCCGGGGCCCTGGTACCAATCGTAAAGTGGGGAACCGAGCTCGGCCACGATTGGTGGCCCGGCACGTGCTACGCGAGGGTGCCTCGCTCCGCGAACGCATAAATATCCCGACGCCGGTCCGCCCGGCTTCAGAACCACCCCGTGGCTCGACTCGACGTATCGATCGACGCGCGAGAAAGTCATCTTCTAACCGTTGACAATCTTAGTATCATCGTGCCCTTCGACATATCGTTCGTATCAATTTGCGATTCCGATAAGAGGAGCGAGGCCGCGGAACAAGAGGAGAGACGGATTCTTCGTTCTCCACCCGTTCTCCGTTCAACGAAGTGCGAAGTTTCAGTGAAAGGATCTTTCCGAGCGGCGGAAGAAAAGAGCGGCGCGGGATCCTTCGCTCTTCGCGTGGAGTAGTCGCGCGAGCGCGCGCGCGCGTGCATTGTTCCAACGCGTAAATCCTGCTATGGAACTGCAGGAGATGTTCCGTTACGGATACATGTTTCCGCCGCGCGAGGACGAGCCGCTTGTGCCTAGCTGCGCGTACCTGGACCTGCCGAGTTACGCGAAGACGACGGGCAAGACCGTTGGCCTGCCGCCCGTCAGCACCCTCGCCGTGCCGCAGAGCCTCGTCTACGACAGCAATAACTGCAGCGACGGCTGGCACACCCCGAGCCCCACCGCCAGTCTACGCTCCGTCAGTCCCGCCACTACGTTGTCGATCTCGTCGGAACCGGAAACGGTCAACAGCGCGCCGACGTATCGGCTGCTGGGCTCGATCATCAAGGACAAGAGAAACGCGACGACGAAGCGGGGATCGTCGACGACATTGGGCTTGAGCGACAATTTCGGGAACAAGCGGCTGCGCGTCGACGCGATGGACCACCTCGTGGCCGAGGAGATGATCAATCTGGACGGCGAGCGCGAGGACGTCGAGGAGACGATCAACCTGGACGTCGATAAAACGCGATCCTGCCACGGCAGCGTCGTTAGCAACTCCAGCAGCGGCCTATCCGACCGGACGTTGGACGGCGACAGCGAGGAGGACGCGGACGAGGTCAGCGACGGTGGCGGCGCGGATCATCCGGAGAACGCGCACATCACTTCCGGCGGACGTGACCCACGCAGGCGGGGCAAGTACGTCAACTCGACCATCGTGAGGAAACGCCGGCTGGCCGCGAACGCGCGCGAGAGAAGACGGATGCAGAATCTGAACAAGGCGTTCGACAGGCTGCGCACTTACCTGCCGTCCCTGGGCAACGATAGACAGTTATCGAAATACGAGACCCTGCAGATGGCTCAATCTTATATCACCGCGCTTTACGACCTGCTGCAGTGAGCAAGAGGAAGAGGAAGAGGAGGGAGTGCGTTTGTTCGCCACGATACCGGAAACCAATAAGTTTCTCTAAGCTCGGCAAAGAGAAGCCGATCGAACGATACGTGATTCGCGAGTTCGTTCTCTCGACATTATTTAATCTGCCGCGATCGAAGCTAAGCCAATTGCTAACGTAAGCGCTACGTGAAAACTGTATATCAGAAAGATAGAAAGTAGTAGATTGACTACGTAATATAGAGATTTGGAGAACGATTATTCTCTAATGCAGTTAATATTATCGCATCTAAGACACGTGCCTTTAAATTAAAAAATTGTTCGTACATAATTGACCAATTGAATGAACAGTTATCTTGACTTGTATCTATCGCTTTGAAATCATGTTTGATAATATTTGTCAATATTTTCAACATTTTCCAAATTTTTGAAACTCATGAAGCTATTTCATATTCATAGCAATTGCATAATATACTGGAAAATGTGATAATAACAGATAACAGCGATCTCATACAGAATATTAACGATACGTATGTAAATAAACCTGTAAATTTTGTATCATAGTCTCTTAAGTTAGTTAGCGTTAAGTGCTGTATCATATCGCCCGCTGAACTGTGTATACTATAATTTATTTTTAATACAGCATATATATAGCTGTACTTCTTGCGAGACTGAAAACGCGATTGTATTTTTACAAAATAAAACTATATTCTACAGTAACTATTCTACAATAATTTTACACAGAAAAAAAAGGAAATGTCAAATCAAGACTTATATACTCATATATACGCAACAATTTATAATCTTGAAATGATTATTATATTGCGTTAAACGAAGAAAACTTGCTTGAATGAAATTTATATTTTAACCAAGAAGAAGGATTGAAATAAAGAGTAAATTAAAATTCTAGAAGATTTTAGATTGTTTTACGTATATACGAGTATATAAACTTTGATTTGACACTTCTTTATTTTCCGCGTACATACCTCGACCTCTAAATATCTACGATTGCGCGACATCGTATCACATATAATGTCTAAAATTATTTCGATTGCAGATCTAACTTCCCATATTGTTTCTCGTACTTTCAATTTCGCGCGATCCGTTATCGTCATCATCTTTCGCATTTCTCCCCGTCGCATTTGTCCCCGTCGACGTCGACGTCGATCCACTTTTCGTGCGTCCACGCAACTCCTCGGAGCAAGAATTCGCCAGCGCGTCGGGGTCGATGGATGGATGAGTATCCGTCGAAGAAGCAAAAGAGATGGGCAGCACCACCATCGGTGGTCCGGTCGTTATATGAAACCCGCGCGACGCGTCGGTGCCTGGTTTCATCGCAATTTGAGAACCTGCAGACTTCTTCCTTCGGCAATGACTCCTTCCTTCCCTCTCTTCCTTCTCGCGCGTCCTGCGTGTGCACTTTACACATTCTCAGCCTATATATTCTTCCTTCAGCGGATGAAGCTTTTAAATTTCACTTAGTGAAATTAAAAAAAATAGTGAACGACCATCATTCTCGTCTGCGACGAGAAAAATTATGCTTTTGAGAAATCGTTTTTTTTATGCTACATGTAAAAAATATAGACAATGATTTGGTACAGTGACAATTCTAATATCTTGACAGAAAACATTTTTTGAAACATTTAATTCCTCGGAGAATCTCTTGGATTTATTTAAGAGTGATAGCTAATATACTAGTAATTTGTTATTCATCGTTCGTCATCAAGATATGTACTATACATATACGACTATAACAGTCAATACTAATACATATAAGAACATTAGGACTTTGTGCAACTGAAGCAATTCGTTTCCTTAAACAATTAAGAAAGTGGATAGCTTCAGTTTCATAAAGTTTGGCTTCCAAGTTTCGCGTGTGAAAACATATAAGCGTGAACTTCCGTAAACGCTAGATAAATATGAAATTCTTCGGGATACCGATAAACGAAGAGATGCGGCGTCTAAGTCAACACTGTTGGAGAATCATAAACCGACCAGTGTTCCAGTGACAATAGAAGTGCCTCCGTCCTTTTCGTATTTAACGCTATTTGGCCGATAGAGCAAACTTCCGTGCGCAAACCGACAGACTCACGAGCATCCCTTTCAGCCAGAACGGCGAGAAACCCCAAGTGCTAACTTGTACTGCAACATCCCTTTTCCCGAAGAAGCGCGTTTTGCCAATTGCTTTATTACATTGCCGATAATAAAAAAAATTTTTCCCCCATATTTCACATATTCATTGTAACTAAGCTAACAAGCTTAATTACAATTCCGCTGCAACAGAAATTATTATAACTAAGTACATATGAAAATTATTACATTAAATACATATAGGATCTGTTTTAAAAATTCCACAACTTTGGGAATTAAAATTGTTAACACGTTCAATGTGAGATCCTAAGATCTAATTATAATCTCTCTAATAGCGCGTTCACAAGTTTTCTCCCTGCGTTATGAAACATATTAATTAAAATATTCAGGAAGCTAATTATACTTCTCGCGCTTCGTCACGTTGGCATTTAACGTTTTTTCGCCCCCGCTGCGGTCTTAGTCGCGATAAGATCAAACTACCGTAAGTGGTCATTGCGAAGCACCGATTCACGGTCGCATCTAACCGCGAGGATCTCCACGATGGAGGAGAAGGAGGAGGAATACCGAGGGAGACCCAGGGACCGTCGTGGGAGCGAAGAAGAGAGGTGGAGACAGGCGATGGGACAGGCCCTTTTGGACGAGAGAACGTAAATATTCCCCGAGGCGATTAATTCTGCGGAGTCGACTACCACCTCCGCTCTGTCAAGTAGGCTCTGTTTTCTGACAAAGGGTGAGTCCGGCTGCGGCCAGCGGTCAGCGCAATGGCTACTTTCGCGATCGGGCGGGAAGGGGAGGTGGATAAAGGGACAAACCGCCGCCGCGTCGTTGTCCGATCTTGGAGATTGCTTTATTTGAGAGACGGTCTAACGCGCGCGCCGAATACGCAGCCGAATATCTGCGGTCCTCGGGATCGGGATCGGGACCGGGACGGGGGATTAAGCGTCGGGATAGCGCAATCTCGCGACCGGATCGAGCGATAACCACGATCGGCCGGTCGAAATTTGTCGAATGCCGGCCGCGCATTCGGTAGCCCCCGCGCCGGTGTCTCCGCAGCACCTGTGTCTCCTCCTGGGCCCCTCTTCTTCGTGGGCACAGCCGCGGACAGACTGAATAATAATTTATGGATGAGATATCTAAGTGATTGGAATTAGGGATTGCGACGAAATATGCGGCGGAAATGCGCGTTTAGTTGATAGGAGTGTTCTTTAAACCACGCTGGCATATTAGTGTAGACTTCAGAAAGGAGATTCTAAGCTTTTTTATCTTCTCAGAAAGTTAAAGAGAAAATTTCTATTCATTACAGCTCTAACATGATGATTTGAATGCTGTATTATAAGATACATAACGCAGCTTTAATTTGACATTTGTATAAGAATCTAATTTTGATACCTTCAATTACCAAACGCAATAAAAAATATATTCTGTTAAACATTACGTACCAATTGCAAGATTTACATACATATTCTATAATATATTCTAAACATTTCTATATTTATTGCATTTGTGTATGAAAGAATATATTTCTAGAATATATTCTTACATACATTCTGAAGTATATTCTAAATAAGCAACACTTAAAAATAAAGCTAACGACCCTTCTAATATTTTAAAGCGTATCCCGACTTTGAAGAATCGGACAATCGTTCGCTAAAAACATTTTCGCGTTTTTAATCGATCTCGTTGGAATTGAGAGGCATCGAGACACGTGGCGGAATGAGACTCGGCCACGTGGGAGAAGATAAACAGCGTATACGTCTACTTGTGCACCCGTCGCAGCGGAATTACTCGGAGTGCCGACCGCGGTGGACATAAATCAGTCGCTCCTCGCCGACGACGTTTCGCTGTCATTCGCTCGCACGACCAAGTCGCGACCAACGTACGCCTCCTGCCCGCTCGTTCAAGCTCGAGTCTGCTGTATAATACATTCAATGAACTCGCTCGAGCTTGTTCGCGGGGAAAATGTTTTCATTTTGCAAGGCAGAGATGAAGAAATGAATAAATGTACGGAGTGACTCTCAATCGCGGGCGCAGAAGTCCGTCGACGAACAATCGACAAATGCAATAGATAATTTCTGCTCCCTTTCAATAGGGGTATCACTTAGAAAAGCTCTAAAATCGTCGCACAGTCCCGCCCGGGTGGTCCGACGGAAGTCGATCGCGCGTATTATTTAAGAAAGAATGGGAAGAGGGGATCCAGGAGAGAAATTTCCTTTTCGTACGAGAGATCGTACGAAATCACATCGCGATCCCACGATGCGGTATCTCTTACAACGTGCCCGCTCGTGCGTGATCCCGCGAACGCTTCCGGATTATAGACGCAGGTAGACGGACAGCTCGATCCTGGAGAAGGCAACGAGCAACACGACCGCCCATTGTGCCCCGCGTCGACGATCCCGCGTTCGCGCGTCTCAAATCGTAAATCGACGGAGGATCCTGTACCTGCGGTCGTTTTTCCCAACGCGTTTTTCACAGACCGGCGCGTACTCGACCCCACCCTCTAGAAGATACAATATCTCGTAATCTTTTCAAAGTCCTCAATCCTCGATTATCTCTAAGTATCGAAGGCTACACGAGATGTGGGCAAAACGTTCTATTATTTCCAAAGAAGTATTTATGTGACAAAATATCTTTCCTTTAGTAACTCTTTTCGATATTATTGAAATTTATAATAACAAATTTATTTATTTCGCTTTATAAATTCTTTTCACGCTGTCGTTCAAACAAATAAATTTATATCGTCACGAACAGCAACAAATGCTTTCCTTGCGATGCTCACGGAAGAAAATTGAACGTGTTTCGTTCACGATACATACGTATATATGTATAGAAGAAAATTAAAACTCAGCAGAACGTAAATGCGAGTTTGCATCCCCGGTATCCCAAGGGATGTCGACTCGTCGGAGATCAACATCTTTCCCATGGCACTCCTGTCGTCGTTACGCTTTGTACAATACGCGCGCGTACTGAAAACGAGTCGCTGACGCCAGTCAACGGTTTGTTTGCACGATCGTTTGGAGGCCAAATGAGATCCGCTTAATGCGATCGAGCGAACGGTCCGACGGCTCGATCCTCTGCCGGTTCCACGTGGAAAGGGCTTCCGCCGTGGCTGCAGCGGCCACGGCGGAAGGGTCGGCCCAACCGGAGAAGCGGGCTCGAGAGGGCACGTGGGGTGGCGAAGGGGTGACGGAGAATCGAGCCATGGCGACTTCGGGGAGGCACGCGCTCGTGACACGCGCTCGTCTCCCCTCACTCTCCCCCTTACCACTTGAGATCGCCCCGGGGACATTAATCCCGTTTAATCAAACACCGGCCGGACCCGTAACCGTCGTCGTCTCATTGTATTTATTATTTGTTGCGGGAAAAATGAAGCGGGGAGACCGTGTTTGTGCAAGCATTGTTTAGAAAAAAAAGCACGACTTTGCGTGATTTAATCATCGCAATCGCAATCTTTCTTCTAAAAGTACGAACTCACTCGTAAGATTCTTGAGACATTTAACCCGGGCGATATTAACAAGAGATTGTAAGAAAGGAACTGATAAGAAATACTATGTTACAAAATTAAACGGTGAAATCGCATCAATCTTGTTTTATGCTCGCCCTTTATTTTAACTCCAACAATTAAGTATTTTGTTATAAGCAACTATCACGAATATAAAAACTGTTTTGTTACTTATTAATTCCCAAGAAGCTTAATTCGCGTGCTCTTAATTTAATATCATTAGTGCTTCAACGTTCTAGTTAATAAAAAAATTATTTAAACGTTAATATCTAATTGGTGCAAGAATTTGCAAATAAAATAAGAGCGCGAAACTAAGCGACGATTTAACGCGTGCTATTTGCATTTTACCTTCGCAAGTTGATTAACATCGGTAGTACGCGTTAAAATTAAACGTACCGTTGTTTCTATTATCGTTTAAGCATGATTTAATTGACAAATACAGCTCTTAAGACACGCTATTTAATTACATGCTACTTCTTAATTCGCTGGTAGGCTATTCTATTACTAAAGATTAATATCCTTTCATTATCATAAGACGAAGCAAGCTTAAGAGAAACAGGTTTTAAAAAATCTCATAGACACCTGGAACATTACATAAATAACCCTCGATTAGAGAACAGATTCATTCCTGAACCGTTTTAGAAGATTCATCCGAATGATCGTCATCAGTATCATCCGTCACATCCTCGGCCAGATCATTCTCAATCTCCCGCCCGTTGCTTCGTCGATTTCGCATATCGATCAACAGACTCTGCCTGCACAACGTCGAGATCGTGCTCATATTACCGCCATCGACGTTCCGGGTGCGAATCAATCGCGATAGCTTCAGTTTCCCGACGATCTTCGCCAACGGGCTCGAGGAGTCGCGGCGCTTCGCGATCACCCTCGGCAGAGACTCGCACCCGCGATCGGTCGTGGCCAACCGATCGAACGTATCGGGATCCACGTTGATCATGCCGGCGCTCGCCGATTTCACCAGGGAATCCGATCGAACGGCGACGTCGATCGTGCGATCTCCTACTTGGCGCGCGTCGACCTTGTCCTCGCCCAGAGAGACGGTTTCGTTTTCCGCGGTCAACGTCGTTGTTTCCGTTCGGTTTCTCACATCTTCCGGTTCTTCCGGGTTCGAAGCAGTTCCCATGATCCCGTTCGATCCCGACATTTCCGCGGGCATCGATAACTGAGTCGTCAACGTCCGTCGCCAAGGATCTTCGGGATTGGCGGCAACTTCTATCACGGAGCGACAGAAAGGACCGCCCCGCCGTGACAGGAAGCTCTCCTTGGCGCGCCGTATCCTAGAGGAACGCGATTCTAAGCTGCTGACCACGGAGGATTCCGCCGTTGTCGTTCGCCCTTCTCTTTTCGCCGCGGCGTCCGAGAGTATCCTAAGCTTGTGCATCAAGTCCGACGGTACCGCGTCGCATCTCGCGTGATTCTCGTCTTGCTGCTTCGCTTCGCTCTGTTTCCGACCGAATTTGACCTCTTGCCATCTTTCTTCGCGCTTTTGACTGTGGTTTCTTTCCCTGTCGCCTCTTCCTTCGAATTGCACTTGACTCCACTTGATATTGCGTTCTCCATCGTCCTGTGTCCGACTGCATTTGAGTTCGCCTCGTATTCGGCACGCGCTTTGATCCCACTCGGTTATCTTTGATTTCTCTGGATGCTCAGAAATTCGTGCAGAAGTTGTCTCGATCGAGCACAAGGGAGCGGTTGCAAACTCTGTGTCTGATTGACGAATTTTTTCTTCATCTATATATTCTACATCAATGAATGGTGGCTCTTCGTTACTCAATTGTTTGTTTAGTCTTTTATTTTCCACGTTATTCTCTTCGTACGGTGAATTCTTCACCGGGGTCGTTGTTGCGTCTTCCGCCTTGCTTCCTGAGCTTCTCCTGGACTCAGCTTGGGAGGAGACCTCGTTTTCCTTCGACGTGGAGCGCAGAGGCCACGGCAGCGACAACGAGACTCGCAGGAGAGCGTCCTGTCGGCACAATTTCGGCGACGACGATCTCGATTTGCTCTTGGATTTCGACGAACGTCGGTCGGAAGATCGACCGTCGACGGAGCTGTCGCTCTGCTTTCTCGAAGACGGTCGATCCTCTGATCGACGAAACGGGCCGAAGATCATGC
The DNA here is from genome assembly GCF_030848805.1 of Temnothorax longispinosus. Taxonomy (NCBI): domain Eukaryota; kingdom Metazoa; phylum Arthropoda; class Insecta; order Hymenoptera; family Formicidae; genus Temnothorax; species Temnothorax longispinosus. Next base: position 4,205,573 of record NC_092362.1, on the reverse strand, counting down.
GCTTCGTCTTCACGAAGACGTTTTTGGTGGAAGAATCCTTCTTAACACCCTCGACTTGATGATCGCGTGTCATTTTTTTAGATACGTTATTATTGACGGCCGCGGCCTCGTCCAGGCTTGAGAAACGATCTCGAATTTTCTCCGCGGATTTCGTTCCGCTTTCCGTACACGCCGTGGGAACAATTATCTTATTCAAAGTCTCCTCGTTGATAAGAATTCTTTCTAAACAGCGTGTTTTGTCGTCCCTGGCGACGGTTATGGGAACAGTCTGAATGGTGGAATTGGTAAAAAGACATCTCGGATTTTCCAGATTTGACTTCTTCATTTTCGGTAACGAAGAAATCTCTTTTACACAGTTGCTTCGGTTGTCGTAGGAGCTGCAAATTTCGTGATAGTCGACCGGCTCGTACAGACGATTATCCATCGTATCGCCGCACATCTCGTTTTTAAACGTAAGAATTTCGTAATGCCGATCCGCATCGGTCTGCAACTCGGGTGACCCGCAACTCTCGTAATGTGCTGAAGCTTCGTTTTCGCCATCAACGCGATATTCCAATGTATCCTTGTTATTCTCTGCGACAGAAGAATTAACATAATGAGATTCTTGTAAGAAAAAAAGATATAAAGTAACGGTAATTAAGGCAAACAAATAAAATAATGAAAGTTATAAAATTAAAGAAGAATATGGACTTACCTGAATTTAAATTTGACAATTTCGGTGAGATTCCCTTGGAATCGCGAGAGTCCGACGACGGGACCGTTTTTGTTGATTGATAAGCGCAAAAATCCGCGTCGAAAATTATCTCTCCTCGTTCGGCCTTCTCGTCGTCTTCGTCATCTTGGAGATTCTTTGCCTCGCTCGTCCGTTCGTTATTCGACAATTCATCCGCTAGACTCTCGATCGTCTCCTCACACGTCTCATCCTTACGCGTCTCGTCCATCCCCTTGCACGTGAGCGGTGGGTCCTGGTTGTACCGACAGGACTCTAATTTCAATTGCGTTATGATAAAACTTACTTTTCCAAAAAGTTCGAGCCTCGGGCGCAGTGACTCGATCGGTCTTGCGAATTTTGACGAGCGGGATAAGCAAGTCTTACCCGTAAAATAGACGATTCTTTTTATTGTGCATTCATGCTTCGCGCGAAAAATATTATAGTTAGATCAATGGCAACGTGCGAAAAATTAATACATTAAAGTAAGATTAGAGTAAGATTGAACTTTAGTTTTAAATGTACCGTAAGTTTTCCCGCATTCGAAGCCGTCGATGAGGTTTCGAGACTCTTCGCAGAGCGCGTAGATTCGACGTTGTCACTTTCTGAAATAGAATATCGGAAAATAAGGAAAGTAATATATCTTTGCTTTCCTTCCAAGGTGCGCAGTTTACGGGAAGTTGACAAACTTAGAAAACATCGCGAAATGAAAGACGTAATTAACTGTTAAAGACTTGATAAATCGAAAAAAGAAAATAGTATTTGGGATGTCTTACCGAGAAAGTCTTGCTTTCTTTTATCATTTTTACTCTCGCAAGTCGGCGTAGAGGGCAATTCGAGTCTCAGCGAATCTCTGAGAACACATCACCGATTTTTTTACACGATTGTCAAAGAGCGATAACTTGTCGAGGAAACGACTCGTAGATTTACCTGTTAGCTTCATCGCCCGATTCGTCCCAAGTGTCTCGATTCCATCCGATTGAACAGTCGGACTTAACGGAATCGCCGGAATCCGGGATCGAGCGCCGCTTTTTCTCGGTCCATCCCGTCGAGTCGTCGTCCTCCTTGCTTTCCTTGCACCAGCTCGGCTCCCAGCTCGACTTGTCCTCGTCCAAAGACGTCGTTTTTCCGTGCCAGTCCTCGGACACCGGAAAGTAATCCGGACTCGGACTGTTCTCGCTCGAGCAAGCCTGCGGACCGATTTTCCCGCCGGTGTTCCATCGTTCGCAGGTCTCGTCCTCCTCGGCCTTGATTAGGAACACCGGCGAGGGCTCGTGGCTCGATGTGACTGTGCCAAGAGGAACGGCAATGCTGGTGGTTTCGCTGGCCGCGACACAGTACACTGGCGTTTGATGGGGTTGCACTCCCGCCAAAGGGCTGGCGGTCTCCTCGATAACGTCCTCGATGTCGACAATCATCGCCTCCGGCTCGGAGTCCTCTACCATTGCATCCTCCGGATCTTTGATCCCTTGTGAGTTATCTGCGACAAGTAAATGCAATAATTATTACTATTTAGTAATTGAGAGAAAATTAGATGTGACAGCAGGTATAACTTACAATTAGAAAAATAAAACGTAAATAAGCAAAAGTGAGATATTTATATAATTAAGTGTGAAACAAAGTGTAAAATAATTAAGAATATACATTCAGAATTTTTGTGTACGAATGTAAGATTGTTTGAGAATGTTAAAAATGTTAAGAACGTTTCGTAAAGATCATTAGTAGAATAGAATACTTACTAGAGACCGGTAAGACGCCCATCCGAGTGTCGTCTTCAAGCTTGTCTGCAGAAGTGAGAGATTGAAGACTCGCGGAGCGACGTAGCGTGATCGATTCGTCACGAAGGCTGCCTTCGAAGACGCTTCCGTCGGACTTAGATCTCTTCAGCGTCCAGTGGAATGCATGATTCTTGCCTGCAATTACGGAATAACAATATTTTAGCAGCTATTACTTCAGAGCATCAACCCTCGCAAAATTACTCAATATTACGCGTCGTACTTGGTTCTTCCAACGTAACTCCGTTCGAATCTTGCGCGAACGGCGTGTAGCCCGGCCCCAACAGGCGGAACGTGGAGGATCTCGGTGATATCCCGCGGTACTTCTCCCAGTCGTACAGCTTCCTCGTAAATTCTCGAGATATACCCTCGAAACGGTAAGAGCCGACGGAGGTGCGAATCAACACTTCGTTGCCGCAGTTTACCCCTCGAGATGTAGCCATGAATCTTGAATCAATCAAAAATAACAATTCACAGAGCTCAGTTTCTATTTACTTTATATTTATATTTAATAAAAGTATCGCGATGAAAAAGGGATCCACTATATATTGTTTCTAAATCTTGAAATTATGTCCTTTACCATAAGAAAATTGAAGTTTCCTTTGTTTTGACACGTAATAAAATTTATAGAAAGCTTTTTCTGGTCTTATTTTTCTGCTTTAGTTTGCAAACTTATATATTGTGAAGCTATACGTTTTAAAATCAAAAGTTTTAAGTCAGAAATTGGTCGCAGCATTCAGAAACAAATAAAGTAGATCTTTTTTCTATAGCGTACAGAGGACAGTGATTTAAAAAAGATAGAGCAAAGTACGCCCGCGAATCTGTAAATAAAATTAAAGCTATTCTTGCAAGCTGCATTTAATAGTGATAACTGCAACGCAGAGAGCCGCGTTGCATCGCGCGTAGGTGAGATAAACATTTTATACTAATTAAAGCGCAATATTTCTCAGGTATTTCTTACACCGCTCGAATTTTTATACCTTGAATCGCCATCGAAGCAGTCGTTCAGCTGTCTCGCGTCACTCTCTCGAAGCTCCTTCCTGGTTCTCTGCCCGAACAGCGGCAGCAGCTTTTCCAGAGCGAGAAACTCCGTTTCGTCGATGTCAGACGCAACACGACTCGTCGTTGGTGACTTCGGTCTCTCGCTGCTTCGACACGCGGCTTCGCTCATCCTCCTCCACGTCTCCATCCTTTTGATGAAATCCTCGCAGAGATGCTGCTTCCCGTCGCTGCCGAAGCTCCCCGCGCTGCCGATACTCGCGCAGCTTCCGCGCGAGCCGGTCGAGTTCTGATTTTTCTGTCGTGCAAGACATGTCGAAAGAACAGTCAGAAATGTTGCGAATTAAAGAATAGGCATAGATATCGTATCAATCGCGACATGAAAAAGATCTCTTATAGTTGCGAAGTTTCAGAAGTGGTCCGTGATCTTAGATCTTACTCTAAAAGTCTAGAAGACATAATCGTGATAAAAGATTTTGCGATTTGAATCCAAGTTCCAAGTCGCCCCAAACTTTACAAGATTACAAGCTTTAATCCGGCCCTCTACTTGTTACTTTTCGCGCGATTGCTCGCAAGATCAACGTACACCGTAACATCTGGGCTCGGGTTTCGAGGAGGAGCGCCAGAGCTGCCAGTCGGTCAACCGTCGACGGCTAACGCGCTGCTGCTCGATGGCCGCGGCAGACCGACGACCTTTCTTCGCTCGCTTCCAGTCCTGCAGCTTCTTCCTAAACTCGGGCGCGAGCCGTTCCTCGTTCAACGGCAGGCCGTTGCGAGCGTTCTGCGCTGGCCCCTTCAGCCGCTCCCACTCGATCAGCTTCCGCTGGAACTCGGCGCCGAACTTCTCCCGCAGCGCCTGATAATCCCTGCGCGCTTCCCGATAGTAATTGCCGTTGTTATTGGTACCTGCAACGGTTTTACCGAGATCCTCGACGCTTTCGCTACAGCTGCGAGCTCGGCGCGTATCTGCGTTTACAACGAAGACATTTTATGCGGCGACGAGAAGCGTAGTAGTAAGCATGCAAAACGGTTAAGAGACCTTCGGGATTTTTGCGGGATTTGTCGTGTTTCTCAAGCATATGGGCACTTAAAGCTAGAAATAGAAGGCTTTATAGAAGCTTGATGACTGACATTGAACTAAAAAGATACAGCGCAACGTATACATTCATAAATCCGTACATTAAATTCAAGCTATTCTCGCGAGGAGCGTTTAATAGCAATAGTAGCAACACAGAGTATATTAAGCGATAAGTATAATAAATTGTTCATAAAAATATTAACGTTCTGAAGAATCTTTTATTCTTATATTTAATGTGTATTTGAATTGACACTTTAATATTTCTTTTTAACCAAACCGATGTCTTTTGTTTATCACGCATATTCACGATTTTTATTTCGTTTTGACAAGAGCAACATGTGACACTTATGCGAGTGGGTATGTTGCCAAAAAATTTTCAAGTGTGCTGTCAAATTCTGAACAATGTTGCGAAAACTTCATTGCCCGTCCTTCACTTCAGTAAGAAAGTGACACGAAATGGCAAGTTTATCGAGTGGCCAGAAAACGAAATTCGTTTAACCTCCGAACAGTACCGAAAGAAACTTGAACGATGTCCAAAACCATCTCTCGCACAACTCTGCTGTAAGAAGTTGTTTTCCAAGCCTGAGCCTAAAGTATGTCGCAAGTTATTCTTTACCTTGTTTTTAATCCAACCCCTATAAATTTTTTAATAAAAGCATACAAATAGGTTAATACAAATTTTGAAAAGGTTATGCGTTCAAAGTAGATCTCTCAATAATTTATATAAAGTAATTGTGTTTTATTAAGAAAAATCAAATTATTGATATTATAAGAATCCAATTATTTAATAAAAATTGCTTTATAAAAATAGAATCTTGTTGCTTCTAAAGATATCTTTTCAAAAAATATGTAACATAATATGACAATATTATCATTTATTAATGTAATTTCATGAAGCGTAATAAATTTTAGTGCAAAGCAATTACAGCCGGTGACGATTATATAAAGGCGCGACAATCCCTAAAGCTCCACATTAAAAATCTGGTAAAATTCGTGGAGGATGAATCGCAATTGATTGCAAACGATGTGAAGAGTCGTTTGGATAGCAGTAAGGCTGCTCGTGCAACTCAATTGGAGAATCTCCTCAAGAAGACGACGAGGAGGCTGGATGAACTGATCAAGCTGGACGTTTCTTACGGCAGCTGGATGCGAAAGGAGACGTTGATGCTCAACGACGAGATAAGACGATCTTTCGACGCTCTAGAACGAGCGATCGAGCCGAATGTGAAGCGCATAGCATTTATGCTGAATAGATTGCGAAGCGACGTGTCGACCTCCGTCGAGAGCGCGGAGAGAAATCTCGTTGCATGTCGTAAATATGATGTTCTTCTCGATTTCGCGAAATGTACGAAGGAACAATCGGACGAAGCGACGAAGATTCTCGATCGGATGAACGAGGAAGCGCGTCGCAAGTTCGAGGAGATCGGCAAGTTTCGCGAGACGGTCCTGAGAGCGCACGAGATAATGGCGCGGGAAGCGATAGAGATAAACCGTAAAAAAACAGCCGATTTCTCGAGATACCTGGAGAAATGTATCGTCCAGCTGAGAAAGTCGGGCAAGTGGCAGAAAAAAAAGATAAAACCTCAGAAATAAGCAAACAGCGTGAGCGAGCTGTTAAACAAACTCGAGAAATGTAACGAAAATTAAAATAATATAAAAACGAAAAAGTTATTTCTAATTAATTATTTCATTGATCAAACGATCTTAAAATTGCGGATAATTCGGAGAACTCGACCCCCCCGCTGTTTCGAACTTCAGAAATAAATGCGTAACAGAATCGTTTACCTATCGCGTGCCTTTGTGTTGGATATACGTACGTAATGTTTCTTTTGAATGAAGATTTATGGCAGAGAAGTGTAAAAGACTTCGCGAGAATTGGTAGTAAAACTACTGGATGTGAAGACGAGATTCTAAAAGAGATCGAAAATTTACTCAGGTTTTTTTGAAGATTTAATTGATAGATTTAAAGATTTAGTCATACAAAAATTTAATTGATAACAGATTATATTATAGATATCTTGCATTAGTAGCTTCTTCGCAATTAATACAGTTACTAATGTTAATTCAGAATTCGCATAATTCGGTCCAGCAATGTTCTCTGGGAAGCTTTACCGTACTGTTTAGTAAACTCGCTTACCATCGTTCGCGAACGATTGCGCCGCGACCACTCTAATCGGGCTCGGAGGAACGCTGAAGGTGGCGTTTGTCAGAAAGGCGCGTCTGACCTTGTTCCATTTCGAATCTTGCTGCTGTATCTTTGGCGCGGGCGTTACCGCTTCCTCGATCGTCGAATACTGGAAGTAAACATCAGATTCTGCGTGTCACGGCGACGTGACAACCGTTTGGCAAGAGAAAGCATCGCCGCGAAATTCGCGTTATTTACAGCCTCATTTTCTTGGGAGACGAATACGGAAGGCGCGTTTCGGTCCAAATCCCGCAGCAATGCATCCCCAAACGCGCGTTGAAGACGGAAAGAATGGAAAGAAAGAAATTTTGTTTCAGTTTCGGCGAACGTCATACGGGGAGTGGGCTTTCTCTCGACTTGACGATTAAGGTCTATATTTAACGGTGACGAAAGCAAATATGAAGATACAGGAAAATATTGCGAACGCCAGAAATTTGTGCGAATCACTCGTCCAACCTGCCGTTTGAATTCCCTCAGGCTTAAAATGTCCGGCCGCATCCTGGGACGTTGCGGCGAGCTCCCGCCGGAATCCTGCGCGCTCGACGGCAGAGGAGACATCGATTCCGGGGAGGACAAACTTCTGATCTCCTCCTCGTTCGACGGTATCGTGATCGTCAGAGTCGGCGTCGGTCTCTTCGCCGACACTTCAGGATCTTTCCCGCTTCCGCTTGCAGCGTGCATCGTCGCGTCCGATTCCGGTATAATGCGAATCAGTGGTTTACCGCGATTAGCCTAATTGAGAGAACGCAAACAATTTTACGCGATAATAAAATTAAGATTTCTATCTTCTTCTTTTAACCAAAAATAGAATACATTTATGAGCTCCACGGTAATCAATAAAAAATAATGCCCGTTTATTAAGGTGATCCTAAAGCCGTGATTCTAGCCGGTTTTTTCGGTTTTTTTCTTAGCACTAATCTTTTAATTGGCTTTATAGAAATGCAAAATTCTTGTCTAGAATTAAAGTACGCATCAAAATCTAGGTCATGGTGGTCGAATTTATATCGAAAACGAAAAAAATTTAATATTTTTGTTATACGTGACGACCACCACATATAAATTCGACCACCATGACCTAGATTTTGATGCGTACTTTAATTCTAGACAAGAATTTTGCATTTCTATAAAGCCAATTAAAAGATTAGTGCTAAGAAAAAAACCGAAAAAAACCGGCTAGAATCACGGCTTTAGGATCACCTTAATACATGTAATATATGTCAAGAAGAAATTAATATCTTGAATAAAAAACAATCCAAAACATTCTGTGGAAGAAGAAGAAACAAATTATACCCTTAAACGTGGAACATGGAATCCGCATTTCCTCAATTCCAAAATCGGAGAATCGGATTCGCTCTAATTTAGATATCGAGATAATTGTTAACAACGGTAAAACTCAGTTACAAATGTACGAGCGCGATTTAAAGATTGTCTGGAAGAGATTTGTCTCATTGTCAGAATGCTGGAACCATCTGTCCGTTAACGGATACGCCCGCGACACGTTGATCAAAGAAATTCAACGGGCGCGGTCGTGCGCGGCACGCGCGCATGTTGCCGTGGATATTTTTAAGTCGGCACTTGTACGTACACCGCCACTCGTGTCGCGGAAAAGGAATTTCGCGAGACGTTCTTATCAAACTGCTGCTTTCGCGAATTGCCGTCGACGCTGGCAATTGCGGACACGTTGCGCACGTAGAACAAAATTTGCACGAGAAAGACTGGTGCAATTAAATTACCAGATTTCCCGTAATTTAATTGCAGCATTAATTAAATTGTGGGATTTCCCCCATTTTGGCGTTACCTCACTATGAGATTCTATGGAATCGGCGCTCTCAGTAATGGGCGTGTCACGATCCAGCGATCGACCGTACCGATCTGGATCGTCCCTTTTCTTATCGTCCTTCACGAGAGGCGAATGTCGATCTGGATAGTTGACGATATTTTTGCGCGAATCTAAAAGGATGTATTCTTATTAGCATAATTTTTTCTTATGCATAATTTTTCGTACTCCAAGACTCAAATTTACCAATTATTGTAAACGTATAGAGAGGTAGTTTTGTAGTACTCTGTAATATTGCAATATTGTAAAGATACAAGTATGTCGTATCGTTGTTGCATCAAATTTTCAGCATATTAATAATCAAACATATTTATTATCAAATTTAAGATCAAGTTTGCTATTTTAATATTAAGTATCTTGATAATTTTTTATTAAGGAGAAATCTGCTTACGGTTAAGAAACTTTTATATAATTATCAATTTACAAATTTTAATATTAAATATCTTGGTAATTCTCCATTAAGAAAGAATCTACTTAGGCTAATCAGAATCTTTTATAATTATCAATTTTGAAATTTGGTCCGTAAACACCCTTAATTTTAAAACGACTCCGATATTAGTCTCGAAATTTCTGTCCTAGACCAATTTGCTTTTGAATTAATGAATGTATAATGCAGCGTCCACTTTGGGACTGCATTATGAAAACAGTAGATTCATATTCTCACCGTCGAACACGTCGTCGTTGGACGACGACGCGGACGATACTCTGCCGATCGGCGTGGATGGGCTGGAGACTTCGCTGGTGCAAGGCGACAGCGCCGATCCGGTGCTCCAGCTTCCGGCGGTGGTTGCGTCCGGGATTCGCAGATACTTGGTTGTCGGCGTCGGCGACGTGGTCGCCGGTGGTGCGTCCGATTCCGCGATGTCCGCGAGATCGTTCGTGCACGCACGCTCCCATTTGAAGGCCGCCTTCACCCTGGTCCACTTGCTGACCTTCGGGCCGCCGTTGCGACCCGCGTTTCTCGCTCCACGTTTGTCCGCCTCGCCCGTCCGCTCGACCAGGCGCGATCCGAGATTCTGCTCGATCGGCACGAGCGATCGGCTCCGCTGTCTCGACGACGCGGACGACCGCACGCTCGAGCGCTCGCTCCTCCGTGGCGTCGAGGACGCGGCGTCCCGGCAGTTCGACAGCATCGCGTCCAGCAGCGACTCCGCGAAACCGGTGTCCTCGTCGGCGAAGTCATGATGCAGCTCCTCGCCGTTTGCCAGAGCGATCTCCAGCCGACGATTCGCGTTCAGCTGTACCTTCGCGCGCTCCAGACCCCGCACGCGCCGGAAGTACTCGGAGCTGCGCATCCGCAGCTCCAGGATCTGCTCCGTCAGCGCGCACAGCCGGTCCAGGTGCTCGAACGCCTCCTCGGTGAAGGGGATCGCGTCACCCCCCATCGCCGAGGTCGCCGAGTTCGGCATGGTGTCGTAGTCGAACGAGTGACCCTCGAACGGCGACGCGCCCAGCTCGCCGAGATAAACCGCGAGATCCTCCTCTTCCTCCTCGCCGGGCCCTCCGCGGGACGTCATCCCCGAGCGGTAATCCCGCGCGAGCGCGACCGGCGAGCACTGCGGATCCGGAGGCGGGGTCGGAAGTCGACCCTCCTCGGGCTTGTCCTTGACCCTGGCAGCTCCTCTTTGATCTCGCGAACGGCTCGGGCAGCCCGACCTGTCGAGCTTCCTCTCGGCTTCGAACGCGCCGGATTCCTCGGCCGGCCGGGCATTATCTTTCGCCATCGGATGGATCGCGGAGCGAGGATGCGAGATCTAGATACTCCGCGGAACGTGACGGGCAATATTTAACGAACGACAATTATGGGAATTTAACGACGTTGTCATCTTTTATGTGGTTTTAGTGGTTTTACCGAAACAGCGCCGTAACGTGTCGTCACGTGCGGTTACACGTCCATAAAATTTGAGTAACTTGGATTGGTATCAGAAATCTTCTCGGATTCTAAATATTTATTTTAATTTTAATGTTAGGTAATATTATTTTATTATATATTTTGTTGTTTCAGTAAAAAGAAATCTGTAATATATCGGAATATTTGTATCTTGTTAAGCGATCATAAGGGCTGTTTTTTTTTTATTTCGTCATTATTATGCGTATCAAGCGGTTTTTATTAAAAGAATTTTATTACGTATTCTTTTACGCCACTCGTATATTTCGTTTACTCCGGTTTACTCCGAGAAATCCGAATAGCTTTGTCCAAATGTTTGTACCATAATAAATGTTCTTTGTCAGATTTGTTTCTGTACGCTCCGGTAGACGGAAATGCGATCTATAAATTGATGGTACGAGCGAAGTGTTGATTCCTCTCATAAACATCCGATCGTCTAAATATTATGGGAAGCGAACGCGCGGTAATGGATTTCGAATGCACTAACGCCGCGCTTTTCCTCCTTGCCGTAAGAACCGGAGAAGCACAAAAATTACAAAGTAGAAACATCAATTCCTTTCTTTATTTATTCGGCACTGAGACTCTCCACCACGATTTACGCTTTCCATAGTGTTCATATGATTGCTTTATCCAGTTTCTTCACCCGTCTCTTTTTTTGTCCAATCGAACGTACGTGATGTTTTTGGCTCAATGAATTAAAAAAGTTTATTAGATGTCACTCATATGGCGTATGACGTTAGCTGCGACAATATTAAATCGCCAATTTAAGTATCTATTTATATAGGTCAAAGAAGCACATCTTTGTTTTACGCGGAGCACCATTCCTTTGTTACGATCCGCCCGATTTCTTCCACGTCGCTCTATCCGGGTGAAGAGAGCGATGTTACACCCCCGTTTTGAATTTTTACTCTCAAAATTCATTCCATCATAGGGTTTGTCTTTCAAAATATAGTTGATACAAACTGGGAATACATTACTTTTCACCACCCACGTACACCATTGTTACCATGGTATCGAAAGACTTTCTTGATGAAGCGTTTCGATTAATCGGTCGCAATTACGTCCACGCGAGAACGTGTCTTCCTTCCTTCTTTTTTTTTTTAATTCAATCGCCGAAATTGAAATCGTAGATTCGCATTCTCGGCGCACTCTTGATCGTTTCGCCCTCGCGACGTCCTCCGAAACGACGGGAATCCGGTCGCGCGACCTCGCGAGGTCGCCTCTTCGCTGGCGAGAGCGAGAAGCACGTCGGACGCCGCGCGTTTCGAGACTTCGGCCGATAGCGCGCCGAATTATTTTCGGTGACGAGCATTCGGCCGTACGTATTTACGGCGGATGCGTGCGTGTGTGTGTGTATGTCGAGTACACGCACGAGTTGCAAAGGCGTCGCGACGCCGCGCCGAGACGGGAGTCTTCGCGTCGGTAGGCGGGCATGCGCGACTGCTCGCGTGCGAGAGCGCTCTTCCTGTTCCCGTCGTCGAAAATAGACGGGAAGGCGGCGGCGGCGGGAAGACGCGACCGTACGGTCCTTATTTATAAGCGCCGCGAGCGCGGAATGACGCTACCGATCATAAAGGCTCGCCGTGCTACTTTCGCTATCGCGCGTTAGAGAACCCTTTCTAAGAATTGCGGGTCCATTAGGAAAATGTAGAATATAAGATTTCGTACGAGGCTTGGCCTAGCGGGATGTTAAGCTGATGTTTTAAGTTATACCTTAATGTTATAGCGTTTTTCACTGGCAGAGCCGCAGAGCTAGTGCGCACTCAGTGCACATTAAAGCCGTTGTACACTGATTTAATCTCTAATATTTGAAGTAAAATGCAAATATTTCGACTGATAAAAATACCCAGTACATATATTTTACAAATAGTGCAATAAATATAGATATATTATCGTATATAACTATATATATATATATATATATATACGTTGGTTTGTGTACGACGGCTTTAATGTGCACTGAGTGCGCACCAGCTCTGCTAGTGAAAAACGCTATTAGTTAGATAACAGAAGAAAAGAAGCGTCAAATCAAAACTTGCGTATATACTTGTATATACGCAACAATCTATAATCCTTTTATAAAAATTTTAACTTTTTTTCTTGGTTGAACTGAATAAAAGTTCGTTAACTATAAATGACTTCATTCAAGCAAGTTTTCTTCGTTTAATGCAATATAAATCTCATTTCGAGTTTGTTGCATATATGCAAGTATGTAAGTATTTATTTGACACTTTTTTTTGTTCTATGTGCAATTTAATAAATTTAACAAATTGTTCAACGCTGATGGACCTTGGCGAAGTGTGCGCGTAAAATGAAATTTTATTTGAAAAAAATACAGTCGCGGTTCTCCAGAAAGTATCTTCCCTTATATACAATATACCTACGTAATACGAACTATTCCTTCATCGGTAATCTGGTTAAATCGGGCACTAGTAGCATCACAATCGCCGCACCTGCGAGATATTCGACATTTAGCACATCAAAATCATATAAACACAACGAATCGCTTCTTCGTACCCATCAAGCTGGCCGACGCGACGATTATACTTAGCAGGCAGGTCGTCCTCAGGAAGAGCTGCAACGCGAAAACCGTCAAGTGGGGAAGTATCCTCGTCAGACCCATTACCGTGCCTCTGGAACCGATACCAGAAAAGCTATACGAATTTTATTACTACCGCGCGTACGCAAACATTTGATTCCCGAAAACGCGTCTGATGGTCTAAGATTAGCCGGAACGTGCCGCGGGAACGTTCCGTTTTTGCGCGACCTACCTCAGAGCGGTGGGATAATTTTCCAGCAGCAAAACGCACGTCGTCGTGCATCCGATAGCGTAAGCGGCCAGGAAAATCGACGACAGAATTACACGAATCGCGTGGTGCAATCGAAAAATAAGCATGAGCGAGGCCACGCCGCCCGCCAGTCCCGAAAATACTGAAGGCAATCAAAGAAGAGGAGATCCTTTTACGATAAATATAATAACGTAGTGTATCTTCACGATTATATTGAAAAGATTTCAAGTCAACTGATAATTTATGGAATTGTGAATTTTAGAAAGCGTAAAAATAACAAAGTTTTGAAATTCAATTGAATAGTGCATTTTGGTTGGACGCTCTTTTAATTGCGATAGCAATCTTTGGCGGTCGTTTAGAAATTTAGATGTTTACTTAAACACGGCCTTCTGCCAACGACGTCGATTCCAACGATGAGCAACGTCTCTCCCAGCACGTAGCCTAACGACACCAGGGACAGCAGCTCGAAACGCGTCTCGTTCACCTCGTCGCAGCTTCGCAAAAAGTCCAAAGCTATGCTCCGGACGTCGACGTTACACGTGCCGTTCCCGCTTACGACGTAGTCCTTCTCCGTTTCCTGGAGAACGTGCGTGTTCCACAGAGCGAGCCAAGCGAATCTTAAACATCGTTCTCGTGATTCTCCTCGCGATCGGAGTGCAAGAGACAAATAGCTCACGAGGGAACCTCCTTTATTACCCGGGCATGTGCAGAAGACACGCTAACATTCCGCACAGTGTCACACGCTTATACGGAGGCTCGTATATTCTGCGGATCCGCTCGCAGGTCTTCGTGAAGTACCTTTGAATAATGCCACTTTCATCTTCGTCGTCTGGACGCACGCAGCCTTCTAAATCCCTGATCTGGATCTGGTAAAGAACAATTCCGGAGAAATAAAAGAGTCATCAAAGAGAATAAAATAAATAAAAATATCAAAAGACACATATTCATTTCAGGTAAATATTTAGATGCGATAAATTGAATGATAATAATTATATGATATAATTATATGAACGTAAATTAAATAATTAAATGATAAATTATTAAGACATTCATTCCTCATCTATAGTTATAAATAAATTATCTTTCTGTAATTATATATGATTTAACTGTAATTTCCTATTTCTATCTATATAATATTGTCCTACATTTGCTATCCATGCTCCTGTTTTATTTCTTCCCACAAACCGAGTTTATAGAATCGTCCATTCAGGATTTGAGCGATAGCAGGCGAGAATTAGAAATGGAATGGTCTAGTCTACGAAATAACGAGATTTTCGAGGGAGGATTGAATTGCCGTACCGGGTAGGTGTCGGCGTGCTTCGAATTATTGATGGCGTACATCTGTTGGAGCACCGCAAGCGCTTGTCTCGGCCGTTGACGGTGCAACGAGTACCGAGGACTTGGCAATAGGAGACCCGAGGTACAGACGATCACCAAGCTCAGCGTGCCGCAGATAATGACGAGTACTCGCCAGGAACTCGGCCGGAATTCCTTGTCCAGCATGCGTATGACGGACGGCATCATGGACCAGGAAATGCCTTTCCGAACAAAGGAATCTCTTTGTAATTTTTCGACATAACGTTTCTCTCGACGAGAAAATAACTGAAAATTTCAGTAGAGTTTAAATTTTTCTGTAAATATTAAACATTAATCTTTGAACTCATTGTCGGTTGTTAATTGAATAAGATTAAATATAGATTGACTCTTCTTTTAATCGGTCTACAATTGAATCTTCCATTTTCTTTATTTCGTTAACGTTGAATTGTAAAAAGCGCACAAATGAAATTATTTTTAAAAGTCGTTGTATTTTTTAAATAAACAAAGATGTCAAATGAAATAAAAATAATTTACGTAAATGTTCAGTCCAAAGCTTATCTTTTACACTCGTTACATTTTAACGCATTCGGAATGCAGATATCAGAGAAATAAATTGTTTAATAAAAAGAATAAATTATGAATTGAATTGGAAATAATCAATGATCAAAAAGCATGGAATTTATTAAATTAAATAAATGTAATAAACTTAAATCATGAGGAATTATTTTGTAAAAGCATTCGATATTACCTAAGGCTGATAAATAGCCGACCACCCAAAACATGTCGATTACAGCTAAACACGTTCCTCTCTTTCTCATCGGTAGGCACTCGATGAGATAAACTCTCAGAACGATATTATTTCCGGCCACTCTACGAATATCAGCTTTGCGTCAATGACGCAATTATCACCCGCATGTTAATAAAATTCACTGTCATGCAACTACGAAAGCATGATCTGCATTTTGATGTATTGTTTTTACGATATTTTTCGCTTCTTTGCATACCAAAAATGCAAGCAAAAATATCGCTTTTTGATTTAAAAAAAAATAAAAAAAAAATAAACTGCAAATATGAAATACATATATATGCTAATAAAATTTCGTTATAAAAGGTTGGGAACTTACCCCAATCCTAACATGAATACCGACAAGTTTATCAAAAAATTAGCTTGGGCGAAGGAAAGAGTAGCTGAGGCGAAAAACACGATGCACATAGTAATCGGGATAGATTTTCTACGACCTGCAACGTCTGATATAGTTCCAAACAGAAACGTACCTACTGCCATTCCTGAGTGTGATCAATACGATTAAAAACCATAGGAAACTGGTATATGTTTTAACGCACAACTAAAAATACATAATTTTGCTTTTCTATACAAATTTAGCTTTTGTATAATATTGGACAACTAATTCAATGGAATAATTTAATTTCAATCTGATTAAATTGCCAATTTAACATTTTAGTATAAAATTCACTAAGATATCGGGTTTTAAATCGTATACCGAAACTGGAAGTAGCGATAGGCATTGTGGCTTGATCTCTATTGAGCTTTAAATCGCACGCTATCAGCGGTGCCACGATAGGAACAGTCAGGGAAGTGCTTGCTTCCGCAAGCGACAGTAAGCCGCATAAAGCGACGGTGAAATAATGCCAGATACCCCATCCTGCATTAAATTTACAAATTTAAAGTGTATATTTTTAGATATTTTTCTAATTAGAAAAACTTATTTCTCAAATGCAGATGTAAGTATCATAATTATCGTGTAATGTCCAAGTTATGTAACGCGTCTCGTTATGGTTGAGTTTTTTTGTCCGGAAATATATAATTGATGCAATATAATAACCAATTTTCCCAGGAGAATGCAAATAATTTTTCCATCCAATTCGTCATCCTTACCTGTTTCAGTTATTGCAGTCTCGCAATCGTCACTCATGCCACGTGATGTGACAATCTTATCGCAATAGCGTAGAAAAAATTCGCCAAAGAATAGGTTATTAAATCAAATATTAAACGTAAAATAAAGTTTTTTGCAATTTGCCAGCTCAAAATTCTCGTCGAAATCCTTATGTTGAATTACTAATTATGACAAAGATTAATAAAGGAAAATATTGACAGTTACGACTGCTATAACGCGTTGAAAATAAGGCGGCATTTCTAACGACTTGAACTTGAACCTCGCACGGACTTCGATAGTAATATCCCAATCATTTGAGCTTTTTCCTATCGAGATTTTTGTGCCGCTAAACTCACTCAGCATTTTTTAATCGATACTCGTGACGACTTGTGACAACCCGTTATCACGAGTACCGTCTGCGTATGTCTGTATCGTCAATTGCTTTTGATATATCGATATCAAACGATTCATAATTCGTACACGTAAGGTGATAAAATACTCTTTAAGAATGTATAGAAAATAAATCCGTTTATTAAACTGAAGACGGATATTTCAATGTGAAGATCGTGAGATGTATATCTAACTATGCTAAGTAGAAACAGAATGTGTCAAACTCGAAGAGTACGCAGCGAAAGAGTATAAAACACACATACACGCGAGTGCAGTTAACAGTAGGTATGAAGAAACATTAGTATGAATTTATTGTCTATTGATCCTTGAAGTATTCCAGCGAGCCAACGACGTCGGGCTTCATAGTCTTCTTCCCAGGTTTCCAACCGGCCGGACAAACCTCACCGTGCTTGTCGGTGTATTGGAATGCTTGAACCAGACGCAGAGTCTCGTCCACGGATCTGCAATAAATATGCAAATTCATTAATATTGCAAATATAATATGCAAGATCATTAGTATTGCTAGCAATACCAAAATCGCATTAAATCCTATATTTTGAAATCCCTTATATCGCGAGGTACAAAACCAATTTTTAAATTTTAAATTTGCTACAACTTTAATAATTGAGCAAGAGCCTCACCTTCCTACGGGCAGATCGTTGATGGTGACCTGACGCAACTTCTGCTTGTCATCGATGATGAAAAGACCACGGAAGGGGATTCCCGACTCCTCGTCGAGCACGCCGTAGTCGCGGGCGATCTTGCAGCTCTTGTCCGCCAACAGAGGAATGCTCATCTCACCGAGACCGCCCTGTTTGCGCGGCGTATTTACCCACGCGAGGTGGCTGAAGTGGGAATCGGTGGACGCGGCAATCACATGGCAGCCGATGTCGGTAAACTCTTTCACTCGGTCGGAGAAAGCGATGATTTCCGTCGGGCACACGAAAGTGCTGCGGTTAAATAATTATTATGCAAATCGTAGCCCATGACAGTCCACTTAAATTGTCTATTTCTTACTCCGAAAGCTTTAAGTTGTGCAATGTGATTTTAAAAATGTTTTTCCTGTAAATACAAATCTCTCGAAATTTAGGTATTTCTTCGTGAAATCCATCAGCCAATTGTTAACCGTAATTGAGATAAATGCGTGACGTAAATTGCTTTAAACTCTAATTAGCAGCGCGATTTTTAAAACGTGGATCTGTTTTCCAGATCTCGTAGAATGTAGAACACAATATCTCTTTGTTATCGTTTCAAATGTATCAGCCAAGAATCAAGGACGTACTTTATGCAAATACTAAGCAACTACACAACAGCACTTCTTGTACAGCGGCGACTGAGGATAGCATAACTGTCTTGTTACATCCCGCCTATATGAAAGTACGATAGTAATGTGCTTACAAGTCCAACGGGTAGAAGAAGAGCACAACATATTTGCCCTTGTAGTCGGAGAGTTTAATATCCTTGAACTGTCCGTTCACAACAGCGGTCCCGGAGAAAGCGGGCGCCGGTTTCTGGAGCTCAGGCACTGGCATGGTTACTGCTGTTTTGTTGCTGCAATCAAGAATACAAAAGGAACTATGAACTATACAATCTCAGATCTTGTGACGATGAAACGCATTCATTAACATGCGACTCACTCCTAATATTATCTAATATTATTATCCAATAAGTCGTTACGCAAAATCTGCCTCCCCGCGATAAACGTATAAATTCAACGATGCATTACAAAGCTTTTTTTTATTGCCGTATTAACAGAATTCGAACAACATTCTTGCAACTTGTCTCTGCCAAGAAACGACCCTGAACATTCGCAAGTTCGCGCGATAAAATCTTTCTGGAAATATCAAATAGCGAAAATATCGCGTTTCGATGGAGAACGCACTTAAGATTAAACAATTCGTAAAAGTAATCAATAGCGTTAAGTCAGCACTCAGCACGAGTGGATTTCCGCGCGATAAGGTTTCCAGCACCGTCACTAGCTAAACGTTTGGTCAACGATAAGTTGTGTAAAGATCCCCGCGTGTTTTGTGTATCGACTTGTCACGAATTCACATGGCGCACGCATGCCATTATTATCGCCGTTGACGACCAATAAATACGAAATGTCAATCGCGACAACGGAACAGATGAAACACGAATAAGAAATAACGGGACCCGTAGGAATTCGATGACGCAGAAACGCGGGAATCAATTATGATTAAACATACCGAATTTATTTGTCGGAATAATATTAATTATTAAATATTTTTTACTCGGAAACCGCGAGTAAATAAATATTTAAATGAGCCGTCGGTCTAAGAAGAAACCATCCGCGAATTTTATGAATAGTCAACTTGTTTATTTGAATGCCTCCCATGTCAGTTTATTATAAATCGGTAATATATATATCTCTGACGCACGCTAGGCACCGAATTACAATTTACATAGAGCTTTCCGCATTCTGCATAAATTAACATTGAAGATTTACTCGGTAGTTCTTGAACTTTCGAGATAATGCAAGAGGGACGCTTTACGGGAAAAAGATTCAGTATTTCCCCAGGACCAAATGGGATGAACACCGAGGGATCGATTGAACCGGGACACCAGGTGGGAGCCTTCGGGTCAAGGCAGGTATACACAAGAAGCCGAGATTTCGTGTGAATAAGGAAAGGAAAATAAAGAGGAACGTATGGTATAAAGGAAAAGAACTGTCGCTTGGTATAATATAAAGCGACTTCGCGCAGAAGTGCGGAAAAGGACATTTCAACTAATCGCACGGACGACCTCGGCGTTATAGCGAAACTTTTCTTTGTCGCACGGCTCCATTCCGAGCTCGCTAATTCCAGTAATAATGGGCACTCAGCGATAACCGCAGCCTTGCATTCTTTCTATCTTAAAAAGAGAGAAATCGTTAAGGGCTAGTTTTACGGAATTTAATGTTTACTCTTTGTATCCGTAATAATGTTAACATATCGAATCTGGATCCTAAAGCCTGATCTACAATGTGTTCTTTGCTTCCTGTTTTCTGCTCTTACCTCTTTGCGACTATCTTGTATTTCGCAATTCCATCGCGCAATTCCGCGTAACGTGATGTTTTTTGTTCTCTGTCGCCCAAGATAAAAATTGACGAACTTCAGAAGAGACAAGAAACATCACGTTACGCGACGGAATTGCGAAATACGAGATAGTCGCAAAGAGGTAAGAGCAGAAAACAGGAAGCAAAGAACACATTGTAGATCAGACTTAAGTGACATTCAAGATTAGGAGGCAATTTGTTTTTTTCTCATATGCTTCGACGAATTGTCAAATATTATAAAATACATTACGTAGACAATGTGAAGATTGTATTGTGTATTGCATGCAATTAATATAATAAATTAATACATAACATGTAATTAATCATATTTGGTACTCAATTTATTGCGTTTCAGTGTTATTCGTGTTTCCATTAGACGTTGGATTGTGATCGAAACGTGAAAGGCTCGTTTAACGGAATTTAATGTTTACTCTTGTATCCGTAATAATGTTAACACATCGAATCTGGATCCTAATTGACATTCAAGATTAGGAGGCAATTTGTTTTTTTCTCATATGCTTCGACGAATTGTCAAATATTATAAAATACATTACGTAGGCAATGTGAAGATTGTATTGTGTATTGCATGCAATTAATATAATAAATTAATACATAACATGTAATTAATCATATTTGGTACTCAATTTATTGCGTTTCAGTGTTATTCGTGTTTCCATTAGACGTTGGATTGTGATCGAAACGTGAAAGTCTCGTTTAACGGAATTTAATGTTTACTCTTGTAACGTTTACATCGAATCATAACAGTGTCGAACAACGTGGACCTTGACATTCAAAGTTAGGAGGCAAATTTTCTTGTTTACACTGAAGAATTACCAAATATTATAAAATATATTATGTAGACAATATAAAGATAGTGTAATATTGTGCACGTGCAATCTATTGCATGGTATACGATTAATATATAATAACTTGATACACAATACAACGTAATTATATCTGATTTGCTGCCGTTCACAACATTATTCATGTTTCTCGTTAGAACCGCCGTTTTAAATTTCAATTCGTTTCTGACGACGACGTATTCTTAAAGGAATTTTCATGAGAAACGATACGACTAATCTGTTCGGTAATTTGCTCGACGTAATTAGCCGACGGTGATTACCGCGCATAAATCCATACGCGATACGTGCCGGCAAAAGCAACTCAACTGACATCGCTCTGTATACCGAATTGCGTTAATTTGCGCAACGACAAAATAACTCGGAATCGGTCTAAAAAAAAAAATCTGTCACAAATTCGGTATCGTCGTTTCTTTTTTCCTTGCCGTCACGCGAAACGTGAACGTTTCCAAGAAAGACGAAAAAGCCGCAGAAAAATGTTTCCAATCGTCGAAAGAGATAAAAGAAAAATACGTTTCAAAGATTTATAAAACGCCAAGAAAGTTTTTTAAGTTGAGTCGGATTAAATAAAATTTTAATGTTGAACAAAAATACACAGAAGGCTATATTTTCGGTCTTTCGTTCTCGAAATTAAGAGCAGAATTAACGGTGAGAACGCAAATTCACACATTTTTCCCCGACGGCACACTAAATTCTTAGGCTGTCGCTCCGATATTCACTGTCAGTCACTGAAAATCTACAATGTGCGCGACGTAAACTATAGATTTCGAGCACTGCCATGGTGAATATCGGAACACACAAACACAGCCTTATTCGCGAGAATAATTATTTCCTCGAAATTATTTGCGTTCCCGTTCCGACGGAACGCACAAGTCTCCGCAAACTCGTTTCGTTCCGTAATACGCGACTCGCCGGATAGCGACGGTGCCGACGGCCGAATAGTTGTGGTGATCTGATGATCTGAATCCTCTCCAGCTCTAGCTCTATCTCTCTCTCTCTCTCTGACCTCCGGTCTTGCGAAATAGAGCGCAATCACGCGAAATGGAATCGCGAAACGGTATTACGCGCCGAAACTGCCGAATTACGTAATTCGTTTTCGTGGCCCGCCCGGTGGTGCCTCGATCACAATAACGCGAGCGATTTCGTCGTCCGATAAACCGCCGGATTTCGACCGTCGACGTCGGACAGGGAATAATAGGCCGCCACATTTAGAGCGATCCGTCTCCGGCGTCATTCGCGTCGTCCGTTTGCTTCGGTTCGCTCGCAATGTCTTGATTTCACAGGAAATTATATGACGCACGGCGAACGAGCGATGTGCGGGAAAATTCGGTGACGACGGTGGTTACCTTGAGTAGCTTCCTCGAAGAAGACTGCGAGCTCCGAAAGACGTAACGGTGACGAGAAAGGAACAGGAACTCGCCGGTCGGCCGGTCTCTGAGAACGTGAGAACCTTTTGGTATCGACCGCTGCATATATATACACGAAGAGGCCGAGCGGCGTCGGGGATCGTCGCGACATCTGGCAGTCGGCCGTTCTACCGCGTGAACTTAGGAACAAATAGGAACAAAAGAGATCCGAGGTTCTTAATTGCACTTTGTGCACTCGCGTCGCGCGTTTCGCCTCAATCGCCTCTCTTTCTAGTTTCTCCCCGAGCGCCCGCGAGCGCATCCATCTCTTTTCGGGTGCGAAGTACTGCGAAGAAAGAACTGCTAGGGAGTGCAAGCAAAACAAAAACCTTCGGGCTTTGCTCTAATTAGATATTAGATTATATGTTTTGCATCTCAAACGAGACGAGTCATTAATCGGAAGAAAAGAGAGGGAAGTTTGTGAAAAGTGCAGATACAGGAAACAGGATGAGCTCTCTGTTATTTCGAGGACAATGGAAATCGGTTGAGAAATCCCCAGATTAATATTCCTTCGGTTGACGTATGAAACGCGAGAACGGCTGGTCCCCCGCGGGTCTCGCGAGAGAGAGCTGGGGGGAACGAGCCTCCTGAAGTTAGCCGCACTGATATTTACCTACCGGGCGGATAACAGCGGATGCAGTGACGCCGGTGACAGGTGACCAGATTTGTTCGAGTATCTTGCAACGTTTGCTCCGAATTTACGTCGCGGCCGGATTCTATCAGACTGCATTTCGGTTCGCGTGCTCTGGCGTATTTACGTTTTACATCGTTTGAAGAAAATTGAACGTTTGTCGTACGGTTAACGACAGCTAACCTCTCAGCGCACGTTATCGTCGGAAAGTTATCGCTTAAAGGTAAGTTCTCTCGTCGCTATTGTTTCCTCATTTAATTTGCCTTGAGAAGTTGAGTAAGAATTTCTTAAAAAAATGATGGTCAAAAATGTCGAAATGAGGAAATGTCCTTCCTTTCCTTCATTTTCTCCTTACACAAATTAGCATGTCTCTTTATAGCGCGCTATAACCACTTTGGACAAGAAAATAATATAGTGAAGAAAACGTAATAATAACAATAGAGTGAAGATGATAAATAGTGAAGACTGAAGAGAAACGTAATAATAAGTACTAGAGTGAAGATAATAAATAAGAGAAGACAGTCGGGGATGAATAAATCGCCGTCTCGTAAACCATAATGTGTCGTACGTGCTAATTATTTCTGCGTTATTTGCTCTTTAATAACAACAATCTGTATAAATAATACATCTTTTGCGTTATGCCGCGACATCGAAATGAACGATGCTATAGCGAACGTGTTTCT
The DNA here is from genome assembly GCF_030848805.1 of Temnothorax longispinosus. NCBI lineage: Eukaryota > Metazoa > Arthropoda > Insecta > Hymenoptera > Formicidae > Temnothorax > Temnothorax longispinosus. The sequence goes on along the minus strand of NC_092362.1, from coordinate 4,182,076 downwards.
ACGCGCGATTCCGCGGCGTCGCGTCGCGTCGCCGCCGCGGATCCCGAGCGGGATACACGATTCTGATATATAAATAACACGCCAATTACATCTGCGTGTGCGTTATACCTGCTCTTATCTGTAAGAATGCATAATATACTTTTTGGCACTTACTATAATAATTAATCGAGACCTCGGGAGGGGAGGGGGGGGGTGAAAGGGAGGGGGATTTCTTTATTGAACGTTAGATCGCGTTAGGCTCGATTTCGCGAGAAATTCCTCGCACAATCCCATCCTTTTTCTCTCGCTTTTCTCCTCCGTTTTCCCCGAACTCCGCCTTAAGGTCGTTTTCGAAGCGAATCTTATATATAGGAGAGCCGATCTCTTTTTCTCGCTAGAGAATGTCCGGGATAGTTCAGTACGTGGTGGTGCGGGGAGATCTTATGAGGACGATGGGGTGGCCGTTGGGCGCCGTGGTCGCCCAAGCGTGTCACGCGTGCACCGCCGTTGTCCATCTCTTTTACAACGACGCCCACACGCAGGCCTACCTCGCCGATTTAGACAACATGCACAAGGTGGTCCTCGAGGTGAGTATATTGACTTTCGCGAAGGGAGCTCTTGACCCTTAAAGGAAGCTTAGATCCGCGAGAAGATCGTCCGCTTGACGAGCGGTTGCATGCGCAGGGAGAATTAACTTTTCAAATCGTTATCTATTGTCCCGTGTAAAATATTTTCGGTCGCTGGTATAAGAATGCCTATAGTCGAAAAGCGGCAAAGAAATCACGAGTAATGAATAAATAGGCCGCCGATGAAGCCGATCTGCGGAAGCTGTGCGCGAAATTGACGGAGGACGACATTCAGCACAAACTGTGGATAGAACAGCCCGAGAACGTCGCGACGTGCCTGGTGACGAAGCCCTACCCCAAGGACAAGGTGCAGCCGTACCTCAAGAAGTATAAATTACTCAAAATGTGACGGGTATAAATGGTAATAAACACCCGCATTACGCGATGAAGAACACGGAATATCTCGAGTTACTTTCCACGTTATACGCTTGAATCCAAATTAATCCTCCCGCCGCATCTGGGAGAAAATCCAGCCGTCTCTGTGGGGAAAAAGATCTCCGGAAAAATTTTGCACGGCCGTGATCGAACGCGATAACCGAAAGATCCGACAGGCTCTGAGAGGGCTACTACAGATGAGATACGACTCTCCGGCGCTCGCACGAGATAAATACCAACCTCGGAACGGGAATGCCATTTATATTTTACTCTATTCGTGCGGGGAGGATCAATGCGCGCCGGAGATAAGCCGCGCTCTACGCGCGTAGCCTTAGAACACGTAGCGTCTGAACGTCGATACTGCAACGGGCAACACCTCGGCATTATTTGTTTCTCTTCTTCGTTTTCCCCTTTTTTTTCCACGAGCGACGTCGTATGGAAAATATCCGCGCGTGGAGGGACGGGCCACGTTCGGGAGAGACCGAAAAAGAAAACGGCTGCGGGCTGCGAGACGCCGCGGTCCGATATTTCTGACATCGGGAAGATATACCCTCGCTGATGATTCATTCCGCGATGTACCTTGCAGGTATCGACAACGCGCACGTGCCCTGCGTTTACGCACAGTATACTAGCGTTAAAATATATGATTCTAATCTAGACGGGACGGCGCGCTGCTAATCAACTAGTCGTATCAAAAAAACTCCCTCCCGTCGCGCGAGTCTACGGTTGTTCTATCTATGTGGTAAAAGTACGGCGAAGCTCGTCTCTCTTCACAGGTACGAATCGGCGTCTCTCCCGTGGGATTAGCTGAAAGGCGGGCCTGACCGCGCGCAGGGATAAAACGCAATTCTTCAGGAATTTTCCCGGATATTCTATCTTGATATGGTCTCGCATTTTTTTTTTTTTTGAAATTTTACGCAAAATGTTTGCAAGACGAAAAAAAAAGAGAATGAAAAGGGGGGCATTCGAAACGCGCCTCAGGCCGTGGCTAAGAGCTAATCCATCGGTTGCGATTTTTTCCCACTCTTCGTTCGCGTCTCGTAGCTCTCGTCTCAAATCCGCGGAGAATACGTCGCCTTCCACGGAGAATATGTCGTCACCGCGAGACTCGCATGAAGAGCGCGAGATCCTCCTTCCCCATCTCTCGGCACCATCACGTTCGTCCGCGAGATGATGCGTCCTTCGCGCACTTTACTGCGATTCTTTCGGGATTATCCCTCGTCTCCGACTTTGCTCCGGAGGGTCTCCGCGGTCCTGTGACGCAGTCCCGACGTTCCTCCGCGCGAGAGGATCGTCGGCGAATCTCCATCCCGCGGAAAACTCCTTCCCCGTCTTTCCTCGCGCACGCAACACAGAGAGTATCGATCGCGGATCCGTCACCGTATACTTTTTGTATGCATGTGTGTATGTGTGTGGTATTAGCCGACGATACCGACGACCGTCGTCGTCGCCGATACGATCGTAGATTCGCAGTAAGCTCTAATTACTTATGTACACGCACTGCGGACGCTAGACACTGTAAGTACACATATTTACAACACTCTCGATGGCAAGATGATTATTTTGGCGTATATATAATATGTATATATATATATATTTGTTTTTTTTTTCTTTCTCGTAACGCGGTCGCAACGAGACGGAGGCGGGAACGGGAGGGTATACAGAAGTCCTTATGAAAAAAATGCGCTATTGTCCTTGCAACATCACTGCCGCTCGTTCTCCACCTCCTCCCCATCCTCCTCCTCCTCCTCCAGCCATTGGCGCAGGATGTTGCTTCTCGGCTGCAAAAGCAAAACGGACAGTTAGTCCACCGTTTCCTTTTATTCTCCGCGCAAGCAAGCTCGAGATCGTTTATTCCCGAATGGAAAATCGTCTCGATGCGTCCATTGGGCGCAAGACAGAAGCTAGAGAAGAAGATCTAGCTGCACTTAGATTTCTAGAAATCTTTCCGAGAGTCTGCCAGCTTAATTTCGAGACGTAGAGAGTCGTGTGTGGAGGAGAGAAACGAGCGAACAAGCGAGCGGTTAGTAACATGCAGACAGCTGTATAAGCAATAAAATCTTGGACATTGAGTGTGAGATGTTCTCATTTAATTCTTCTTTTCTTACGAACTCTAGTATCTTTGGATGGTCTCCAAATTTTTTTATCGCGTTGCATTAATAAATTACAAAGGGACACAGAAAAAAAGGAATATTCTTGATTTGAAAATATCTTTAGTTTCAACGTTGGAAATCTTAAAATGAGATTATATTGCGTTAAACGAAGAAAATTTTCTTGAATGAAGTCATTATATAGTTCAACCAAGAAAAAGAATGTTGAAATAAAAAGTTGAAATTCTTATAAGAAGATGTAGATTGTTTCGTATATACGCAAGATTACTATAATCTTCTTATAAGAATTTAAACATTTTATTTCAACATTCTTTTTCTTGGTTGAACTATATAATGACTTCATTTCAAGATTATATATTTTTGCGTATATATGAGTATAAACAGTGTTGATTTAACACTTCTTTTTTTTCTGTGGATGGGAAAGAATTCGCGTGCTGTCTATAACTACACATACATTTAGTAATTAATAAAAATTTGGAAGCCGTTGATTCTGGATACACGCAACATAGGAGTTCGTGAGTACGTTGATATGGCAAATGAAAAATATGCGAGGGATTTGCGTATAAAGAGACAGGTTTAGAGATTCTAGTTAATTCTACTCGCGCGCGGCAAATTCCGCTAGGTTTCAAACACACTTAAAGCAACGTTTTGTCCTCGGTATCGCAACCGATACCGATAGATATCGCATTAGGAAGCGGTGAGCGCAAATAAGATCTCGACAGCGAGACCAAGCTGTCGACGAGCATCACATTGCGTTAGTATTATCACGGGATTCGCAATTACCGGGGACCACGTTAGTTTGGGAGAACGGGGTGAGACGAGTGATGAGGGTGGCAGTGGTGGTGATGGTGGTGGTGGTGGTGGTGATGGTTGTCGGTGGTTATTAGTGCAGCGCACAAAAACGAGCATTATTGCTCGGCTAGGTTCCCGTTCGGGTCCGTATAGTCCTCGTACTCGTCCTCCGGCTCCTCGTAATCCGTCTCCGCGGGCTCGGGACCCTCGATCGCCGGCGTGGACGTGCTCGTGACGTCCTGCTAAGCACACACCAGAATCCAAGCATACTCCGCCACTACTACTACTACCCCTCTATCCCTTTTATCTCGCGTTCGGTGTTAGTAGACTATTAGTGTCCGCGCTGTTGTTACAATACCCCCGCGGATAACTTGCAAAGAAGCACCGTTTTTGCCCTCGGATAATCCGATTTTGCCGAACAATACTTGCAGAGAAGAGTTCTATTAATGGTCAATCGATTAACTCGAAATCCGCGAAAAACTCGTGGAGCATTCCTTCATTTTATTTCTCTATCGCGCCGCGAGATAATTGGCGTTCAATGGAATACCTGGTGCATTTCTCCCATCTTGCGAAAGCGACTCGTTAATTTTATCGGAAGCTGCGTACTACAACTGCCATTGATAATTGATAAATTATATCGTTATAAATCCGAGATATTCGTAAAAATTTCGTAATATATGTGTACATTTGTCTCAATACTTCGTTAATTTACTGCGCTACGAGTACGAGTCGAGATTATACACGGGGGGGCGTAACTTTTATTCCCACAATTCCTCCTGCCCCACAAACTCCGAAGCAAAATAAAGCTATCGATTACCTGCGGTGGTCTCCAGCCGCAGCCCGGTAAGGGGAGTCCGTCCGGTCCCAGCGGACACGGGGCATCCAATCCTGGAACACCTTGATCTCCCTTGTTGCCCTTGTCGCCTTTTCTGCCGCGTTTACCCGGCGGCCCCTGCGCGCACACGCGAAATGCATCATCTCTCTGGACAGCGCGAAACACCCGATGCAAAGTAACGCGACGTGCAAATAAGGCCAGGCATAATATTGTTGGATTATGCATTATAGTACTTGATCGATACGGTGCAACAATACCCCGACGAGTACAAAGAGCGAAGGTGAGCCTGTCGCGGGTCGCACGTTTAATTATAACGGATTTTTAATACTGATAATCACTACCGTGTAGGTCTTTTTTATTCCTCGGTGCCGACCGTGCCCTTTTGACTTAATTCGCTAACATTTACCGGATCGCTGAGGCACGATCTTTTCTGTCATCAAAGCTGAGAGAGAAAGAGACAAAGAGAGAGAGAGAGAAAGAGAGAGATAAAGGCGACGGCGACAGCGCTCCCGTTGGCGCTTCGTTCCTCGAGCGTTTAATGTTAGCGTCTCTCTAACATTATTCGCGCCTCGTCACTATACGTTTTCGCGGAACGGTGGTGGCAGCATATATATATATTTTTTTTTTCAAATTTCTATGCACGCGTAAAGTATGTTAGTCTCATGTGGAACTTGGTGGGAGTGGTGGGCGGTGTGTGAGGATATTCTCCTCGTGTTCCTACAACTAGTGCTTCCTCCGCTTCCTACTTTTCGTGACCTTGTGGCTCCGCGGAGATCCCGCAGTCTCCTCGTCGCGAACGACGACGATGACGACGACGACGACGTCGGCGTGGGCGGCACGGAGGAGAGAGTCCCACCGACGTGCTTGCAGCAATAGTCGTGAATAAAATATGAAGTACGAGGATGCGAAAGGACGAGAGTCGCGCGCGACGATCTTGTTTGCTCAACGGTCACGAAACTCGATATACGTGCTTCCCACTCGTTCTAATTCAAAACGTCGCCCCGGAATCGAGCTAATCAAGCGAAGTCCCGAAGACGTTGCGGAGCCAACGACGGTAATTAATTTCGCCCCCGCGCCGTCGAACGTCCGACGTCTCCAACTCGATGACTTTGACAAGTAAGGTAAACTAATCGACTAATGCGAGGATCCTCCGTGTACGAGAGTATTCGCTAACTTGCCAGGACACGTGCATATAATTGTACGTCCGTTCGGAGGCGAGCGCAGCGTCCGGATACAGCACTCTTTTTCGCGGTTCATCAGTTATCTCTCGGCAAATAATCCCCGTAAAGCGTACGAGCGATTTAATCACGCACGCTCGCTTTCGCATCCTCGTGAGAGAAAAAGAGAGAGAGAGAGAGAGAGAGAGAAAGAAAGAGAGAGAAAATGACGATATAACTCCGAGTGGATCGCGCACAATCGGCGTCGCGCGGCGGAGCACGCGCGTCGAGAACGTGAATTACTCGAATTAAGTCAATACTCACAGATTCGCCTTTGGCACCTTTCTCTCCCTTCGGTCCCTGGAATTGGTGAACACGGGTCAAAAGGAATTTATTCGGTAAACGTTGGCCGTCGTTTTTGCGCGCGCGAGACGCACGGTCGTTCCAGAAAAGAAGCGGTTTCCAAGGGCCTCGAAAGGGGGCTCGAGGAAGGGTGCCGCGTGTGACCGCGATAGTCGTATAACGTTATATCGATCTCAGCGGCAAGCTTTTCCGTTACCGTCAACCGTCTCACCTATCGAGCCGTAACGGGTGGGTATAGGGTGGCATATCGATTCGCGGCCGGAACCACGGGCACGGCATTTCGAGTGGATCACTTGGTTATTGCTCTTCCCTCCGACGAGAGACGTCAATAAACCGAGAATATCCGATGTCAATAAACGGCACCGATACGAGAGAGGGTGAGACGCAGACATGGAGAGCTCTCTCCGTTTTAGATTCAGTTTAACTTTCCGGGCAATTAGAATTTTGTTAGCTGCACACAGACTCACGTGCGATTATTTGCGCAAATATCACGATTAAATTCTCAAAATTGCAAACTTGAAAGGAAAATAAAAGCCAGCAAGATATATGTTAATAATTTTCCAACTTCTTTCCCCGATATATTAAAACACGCTGCGCATACTGAAGGTACACTTAATAAATATCAAGCTGCGACATTTGTCACAAAATTAATAATAAATATCACGCCGCGACATTTGCCGCAAAGGAACGAGTTACACGCATGCTTTTAAAAGGATAACTGCTCTCTTAAATAAAAAGGAAATACTGCGCGCCGCGGTCCGAGATATAGCTGTCGTATGTCCAGAGGTGAAAGGGATTATCCTCTCTCGAATACCTTCCTGTGCATTCGAGCGTACATACGAGAGAGTCGGTCCGTTTATACACTCCCGCATTAATGCGCATCGAGCGGTCACACGAGCACTTGCTCGAGCATCCTTCCGGGACACTCCAGAGAGAAGCATGAAGGAGTTGCGCGTTTCCCCCTCCGTTTATAATTCGGCCGTAAATTTTGATCGGGCGCGACCCTCTCCAACTTGATCGTATATATATCGAAAAGGTGGCACATGAGTCTTTCCCAGTTCTTAAATCGGTTCAACAGCTATACTTGCCCGCGCAAATAATATCAGGCATGACCTGGTCTTCTTTTCGCAAACGCCGAATATTATTATGCGCGAAAATATTAAACGATATACGAAATCGATCGTGTTAAGTAAACGACTCCAAAAAAATCTTCTCTATATAACTGAACGTTAATTGAGAGTCTAATTATTATGAAAAATCATCTGCGCAGATTATGATACGTGAAGGGTTTTTTCATGAGTGCAATTGAATGCGACATGCCGAAAAGAATACAAAAAAAAAAAGAGTTTGCGAGAGAACAGATTCCGAACGAAAGAGGGAGAAAGGCGCAAGACGCTGCTCCGTTCTCTTCGAAATCGGGCGGAGGAGGCAGAAAGAGGACGGCGATTTTCGATTTCTTTTTTTTTTCTTTATCTTTTTTTTCCGAGACAGTCCCCGGGGTAGATCAGGCGGAATGTGTCGTCGTTACCCCGGGCTGGTCAGACCGTGTCAGACTGTGTCGCAGTCGCGCCGGAGGACGAGCGATAATCGAAAGCCAACTGTACCTCCGCGCCGGGAATCCCGTCGGTACCCTGGGGACAAACACAGATCGACTCGTTAGCGTGTCTCTCTCTCCGTGACGACGACGGTGAGATGTAATCGAGTCAACGGGTTGACTCGACGCCGTTCCTCGGACATGACTCGATCTCGGTACGTGCCCGCGCGACGATCACTCGGGACTCGGGAAATCGCAAGCGGCGTGAAACACAGAGATCAAGAGGGATCGGCAATCGACGGAACTTCGCGATTGACGATTCGATCGAATTCCAACGCGGCAAGAGAACGGCGAGATCCGCGCGAGATTTTATTCGAAGCTTATTTGTCGAGGAATTCGATTCGCCGATGGAAGATCGACTTTAAATGTATAAAGAGAGAAATCTATCGGTAAAATATTTATTCGGGAGCGCGCGCCTCAAATGATCCGAAACCGCGAAACCGGAAAATTATTGTTTGATGAAGATTGCCCCGGGATAATACTCGATAAATCTCGGGATATATATATATATACCCCGAGAGTTCTCGATAAACACGAGTGGCAAGCGGGGCGATATATCGCGCGTTCAGACGGATCAGATTCGACGGCGGATAAATACTTGATGAAGCGTTAGGACTTACAGGCAATCCCGGATCTCCTCTTTCTCCCTTCGTCCCTGGCTCGCCCTGCGCGCCCTGAAAGTACGAAGGAACATGACGGGCGATTTTGGGGAACTCGGCTCGCTCTCGTCGTTAAGGTAAAAAAGCCAATGAGGATGAAACACGCTCGCGACTTTTCTCGGCTCGGCGTCTAATTTCGGCCGATCGATCATAATATTTCGGATCGCGTGACGTGACGAGACGTGACGTGACGAGACGAGACGGAAATAGAGCGTGTCCGAGAACGAGAAAGGTATAATTTTATATAGTGAAAACGGGGTCATCCCGTGGATCGCTCACCTTCATGCCGTCTAATCCTGGTGATCCCTGAAAGGTAGAGGAAACCTCGTCAGATACACGGCGTAGCCCATCGATAATATCGAGCGTGTAATTATTGTCGACAGCGACTTAAAAACTATGTCGCGCAGGGGGAGGGGGGGGGAACTTTTTTTTTATTATAATATTTAGAGATCGCCCTTTTGACACCGTCGCTGCGCCCTCGAGTGTTTCAGGATCGGTCCTCGTTTTAATTCCCGCGTGTCGATCGATTTCGCGCGAAAATTTGTCGCTGGCTCGGCGAGAAAGAATATTTGCACAGCGCCGCTGTTTCGCTATATAAATACATATAGCTGCAACTCTCGATCGCGTTACAACCCCCGCCCCCCCCCCGCAGCTTCCCCGCGCGCCGCGCGATGAAGTTTCGAAACTCTCGTTCGGATTTTCAAATTAAGTTATAGTTGCGCTATATCGGCGCTTGATGTGCCCGGGTACAGATATTGGCCGGGGATATTCGATCGGTTTTCGTTGTAACGAAATTGCGTTTCTATTGAATTCTGTACTGGCGCGCTCTTGTTACAACGAATATCCCCGTCCTCGGTAAATATTTGAGGTGTAATTGCGGATTTATTATATATATAAATTTCGAGATGGGGGGGGGGAACGCGCTTCGAGCTATTTCCGCCCTTAAAAACGGATGTGCAAACATTTCTTCCGCGGAGTAAAACTCTCACTCGGCGTGTAATGAATTAGATTCGTTTAGTTGCCGTTCTTCAGGCGTTTCAACTACGAAACTCATCTTCGACCCATCGTCGCGTCGCAAGATAATCTCCACTCCCGCTTTCATATTATCAAAATTAATCCCGACACCGAGAGAGAGAGAGAGGAGGAAAGAGAGAGAAAGAGAGAAAGAGAGAGGGACAGACTGACAATCGAGGGCGGTCGGCGTCGTGGAAGGTAAAGCAAGAACTTGAGTAAAGTTGAAAAAAAACGAGCGCGTACTCGAAGCGTCGACGCTTTTGCATCCCGTCTTTGTGTTCATCCATTTTTTTATATATCTTTTTTCTTCTTTCCGATCTTATTTCTAAGGTAGCAAGATTAATCGTCGGCCTGAATGATCCGCCGATTAACGCCACCGTCGTGGTCGCAGCAAATTAACACGTGTTAATTTTTTGGTTGTTCCTTTTTTTCCTTGTCTTTAATCGTTTTCCATTGCAACTTGCAAACAGATGCAAATATACATAGAGAGAACGGAAGAATAGTGAGCGGAGACTCGTTTATCCGGACTTGGGCCGGATCGCAAAAAAAACAGTCGGAGCACAATGCAAAAGAAGCGGGTATCTGATTATGTTACTGGATTAACCGTGTGTGAAAGCATTAATCTGGTAGGCAGTTTTAGAAGCAAAGGACACAGGCACATGCACATTCTGTTTATTAATCGGGACAATGTAAAACAAAACTGCTGTTAGAGTCAGTATTCACATACGCATTCAATTAGGTCGCCTTAAGTTGATCGGCTTAAGAGGAGCGCCGCCTTAACAATTATCGCACGCACACACACGCCTGGGGGAGGGGGTCTCGTGTGTACATATACCGTACATATATCTATATACATATATACATACATATATGTATATACATATCATGTGCACACACAGAGCGTCTCCTGTGTCTACCGTGAAACATTCCTCCAATTATATGGGTTCTTCCGCGAACTCGCGCAGTCGACTTTTCGTTCGGGCGAAAATTTCATCAAATATTTGGCGAGCAAAGTTGAAATTTTTGCTAAGACAAAACTTGTTTTATGAATTACTTGAAAAATTAGCTGCTCCAGTACCAGAGTAAAATTTTAATTCGGGAAAACCCTTTAATCTTGGATGTCGGGGAAACATCGTAATTAGATTCCGTTCGAATTTTCGTCAGGGGATCGTCGACGAATCCGTAGAGGCCTTCGACACGACGTGACAGCCTCTGTGTGTGTGTGTGGGTATACCTGCACACGACACGCAGTTACGTGTGTGCGCCTTTTACTTGTACTTACATTTATAGACATACACATACAAATGAGTATACAGCGCGAGTTTCATCCGGCGAACTTTCGCGATCTATCCGGAGCACTAAAACGGAACTTTTTAATGGGCACTCTCGCCCGCTACTGAATTTCGGCGAGGATGGAGAGAATAATACATCGAATCGACTTAAAACAAGCGTGGATATCCTCTTGCCGGATCGATAATTACAGCTCTATCCATATCGGCTTACACTCCAGCTTCCTTGCCGAGATAATGAGATACTCTCGCGGGCAAGGGTATCTAATAAAAATTGAGAAATTCCGTTCCGGCGTTGCCGAAGAAACCGTACATTCGCCGGATATAGGATTGAGAAATCGCCCTGTATATTTATATACACATCTCTCGACTTGCGCATCTCGACGCGACTGCGTTTCTCGTTTCACGCATACGTTCCTTCGTGTATATGCCAACGTGTGTGTCGCGCGTGTACGTGTGAGCGTTTTGTATACATATATGACGTGTTCGTGCTCGTGTTATTAAATATATGTATATGTGGGCGGTATCGTAGACTCTCTTTACACGCACAGGAGAATTGCCGCCGGATAGGGTCGTCGTCGGTGTTGGGAGTCGACGTGGAGCGCCTCGTTTCGCTCTCGCGCAGTCTCTCTCGTCCAGTTATCCTCTTAAGACTAAATCTGCGTTAATTTATCGGGGGTGTACACACAGGGATAAGGTGTTAGAAGTAGTCCGCTCGTACAAGTCCGTGGTATACGGTACATCGATTGTGTGACGGCGCGGCGCGCCGAGAGAGCCACCGTCTATTCTACACTGTACATTCTCTCGCGATTCTTCTTGCTCCTTGTATTTTTAGACGCCGAGGATGGTGCGCGCGATCGATCGCCACGGAAGTTGATTTAAACGACTCAAAATACTGTACTCGACGTACGCGTATAGTGGTACAACAGCACTTTGCGACGCGAATTTGGTCCAATTAATTGTCAGCAGTTCCTGATGGGTGAAAATTGTTATTAATTCCTGTATTCGTGGATGAGACGGTTTTCTGTTAACGTTTCAGAGTTTTAAAACTGAAGGGGCAATTTTCAAGTGATCCAAATCAATTTCCGTGCGGCCGGAGCGGCACACCAGCCGCCGATATCCTCCGCAGAAAGTGGTTAGTACCTTCGACTTTCCTACCGAGATCGTCTTTGAAGATGCTTTTTAATAGGACATCTCGTTGCACTTGGAAAAAGATCCCTCTTAGGCCGAGCGATTACCTGCCGGTAATTACATTTTTTTGCGTGTATCGTGCGATTCCCGCGGAGTCGAGACGCGAGGATCGTAACTCACGGTATCGAAACTCTTCTCACATTTCCGTTTCAGCATTCGCGAGACATTCTCGTAAAAGAACAAAAGGACTTGGTTAACTCCAGAATTTGTCGACCACGTCGCCGAGAAACGCTTGTCGAAATTATTGACTATCGTAAACGTTAAATCGCGTCCGCAGACGCTTATGTATAGTTGACGTCTAGTTTATATCGCCAACGAGCATGTCGTATCGACTTTATTATTGATGAAAACGTCACGCACCCGTGTTTCTCAGCTACGTTAGAGTTTCCGCAGGAAAATATTGCGAACTATCGATAGCGCACGTTAGTGCACCCGACGGGATAGTAGCGGAAAAGCCGAAAGCGGGCAGAGAGAGAAAGAGAGAGAAAGAGAGAGAGAGAGGGAGAAAGAGGCAGAGAGACAGGTGTATATCTCCCACTTGTTATTCGTGACGGCCAGCCTTGGAAACGGCTTTACTGCTGTACGGCGAACGTGAAATTTTCTCGCGACCGATGCTCACGCGCGATATCACCAACGTTTCCCATGACTCTCGTAAAAGGTTCCTGCCGAATGTAAGGGGGCCGAATACCCCGGCCTTTTCCCCGTCGCTCTCCCTCTCTCGCTGCCACGCCTCGACTGCTGCTTCTTTATGCAAGCTTTGTGCAAGCGATGATTTAAAACGCATCCAGCTGTTCTGCGCGATGGAAAAGCCGCTTTTAGCGAATTTAATTGTCAATCAACGCGTTCTTATCAACGTTCGCGTCCGGATCGAGCAGCGTTGAGAGATGAGAGACGTTATTGATGTTCGATCGATGTTTCCTGATGAAGCCATCCTGACGCCACCAACGAGTAATCAGGAGAATTTTTAACGCGATACCTATGCGTCGATTATAAAGTTTCGTTTTTATATATTTGTGTTTTAATTTCTATCACAAAAGAAAGGATCTCTCTGCACGTTCCGATTTCTCGCTTTTGACGTCACAATTTAGTACAATAGCGATGCGATATCAAGAGTCTTAATTTTTTATTCCCTTATATTTTCTCCACTTTTTTTTCTCCTTCATCGATATATCTTGCAGAATTCCCCACGTAACCGTGCGGAATTCTTGATGGTTCGTGAAATGCGACTGGAATGCTACGAAGAAATGTAGAACGAAGAGGAATCATGATAAATGGCTGGGTTATTATTAGGTGCCGGCGATGCTGCGAGAGCGAGCTTTCGTTAAGTACAAGCCGACTGAATTATTCTCAGGAGAGGCCACAACGGAAAAGTAGATTTTGCCAGACAAGGGCCAGACTGCAAATTGTTTCTCGAAACGCGTCAAATTAGTTTTGACGGAAATTAAACCTCTATACTTTCGATTTTGCTAGATCAGTGTAACTTGATCGTTTCTGTCCATCAAATTTACCATTTAATTCTTTTTTCCTTTCTCGTGACTCATGTTTGTAAGAAATATTTCATTTTTGAATAAAAATTGAGTCCTAAATTGAAAAAAGCACGCTCCTCAAGTTTTATGCATAACTTCCTACGCAAATTTGTCGAATGCGATTCGAGAAGATAAAATATCGCGAAATTACCGGAGAACGTTTACGAATATTTCGTACATATACGTGATTCGCGATGAAATGTCGTTACTTTACTTTTGCTGCAACAGTGCGGTGACTAAAGTGCCTTTACGTTTTACTCGATAAGATCGTGAAGTCCTTACACGCTTACACTAATGACTCGTTCGGAGAACAGAGTCCGTACGCTTTTTTTTTTTCTCGTTTACGCTGATGATACAAAATTCAGCGGGACGGCGAAATTCGTGTCCTTTCCTATCTTTCCACCAAACTCTGAGTAACTCGTGTCCGCGCGATCGAGAATCTGTTCTCGGTCGGCGCGAGCGGTTTGCCGACGTGTATAGAGTAAGTTAAGAGGACGGATGGTGGCGATGCGTTAACGCGCGGACCGAGCGAGCAGCTTACTTTGAAAGTGGCGCAAACCAAATCTCGTGGACCTCGTTAAAACGGTTACGGTGGGTATCGCGGTTTCTCTTTACCCGCGAATTATACATTAACGCCATTTCCCGTAGATCTGGTTTAAACCCTTTGCAAAATTAGCGGCTCCGCGACGTACGCGGCTCGCTACGTACGTTCGGCTCGAACTGTAGAGGGATGATCTCGGGAAGATATTTTAGCGACGATTTTTTTGACGAATCGGAATCGGAATTTTTTCTCAACCGATATAATTTCAGGGCGATTTAATTAAAGGAAACGTGTCACATCGAAAATACGCCATTTAAAAATTCGTCAAAGAATCCGTCTTCTAAAATAATTTTAGGCAGTAATCGGACAGCCCGTGTACATCCGTAATTTTCACTTCCTGGCCAACTTCGACGAGCTTTAATAACCTGGAAGACGTTCCTTCCGCGTTCTTGTAGTCCCCAACGTCCGGCATCGGCATTCGATTTCAATCGACTCACTCGACAAATCTATCCCACGCCTGTGAACGCTGTGAAAAATTACAATCGCAGTCTACAGGGAACTTGCATCCAGCTTCTGGGTTTCGGTTCTCGAGCACGAAGTCGCGCGCGAAGAAACACGCGTATTCTTTCGGAACGGGCGAGACACCCGCGTGTCTCTCACAAAGACATTCGATCGAAATTATATATGGCGACGTATATGCGTACCACTTCCCGACACGTCGGGAAGGAAAACGCGCGACCTCGGCGTTCCGGCGCACCGAGTTTCCTCAATTCCGGAGAAGGCTGACGTAGAATCTCGCGTTAAGACACCTCGAACGGTAGAGTCTGTGGTCACAGACCGACGACGGCGCTCGAGATCCATCTCGGACGATGGCGGAGTCCAGCCGACTCCGGGACTGAACACCCCGCGATTGCTATTTCTATCGATCTAACGCGTTAACGGCAGTCGTCGTTGGCGAAAGCGACTGTCCTCGCGAGCGCCAAGTGTTCACTAGGCTTCCTCTCGAATCGCCGCTCTCTCGACGGTGACGACGACCGCGCTCGTCGACGCTCCCTCCTTACCCTATGCCCCTCTTTTTTTTTTATGTATGTATCGTATGTACACTCAGAAGCAAGCGTACTCGAGAGGCGATCGAGAGGCACGCTCGCTAGGCTGCGTCGCGGGCGATAATGTGAACGCACTTATCGGCTTATCAGCGAATTCCGCGGCGGCGACGCCAAGTTACGATGACGTTAGGAGCGGGAGGTCCGCGATCTTACCATGGCGCCAGGTTTCCCGGAATCCCCGGGCTTTCCGGACTCTCCCCTCAGTCCCATGGGGCCCTGAAAGTAGATAGACAGAACGCCCATCAGCATGTCTCGTCGCCGATTCGACGCGCGGTTTTGCGACCCCCCGTCAGCGGGGGTCTCTCGCACGTTTTTGCAGGTGATGGCCAAGCGCGCGACTTTTCCGCCGCTTGTGGAGGAGGATGAGGAATATGTGCAGGATGTGCTCTAAACGCTTGTATTCGTATTCGTATTCTTTTTGTCATGCAGAGAGATTGCGTATACCTTCGTAACATTGTGCGCACGCCTCCTCCCGTCTTTCATTCTCGTGTACCTACTTCTGCCGATAAAGTCCAATTCGTTAATTATACCACGTGTGCCAATACCCTACAACCCTTTCAGTCTCAAGTTTTTCAAGTTGCCAAGAAATGGGGAAAGAAATCTCATACGTCAAATATTCGGGGGTGTTGGTCAAAGATAAACTCGTAGACGATGTTATATTTTCCTCTGTTTTCGCGCGAAAGGTGTATCGATAGATTGCAGTAAATTCACAAAATTGACTGAAAGAGATACTAACGCTAACAACGCAACGTTCGCGGAATTTTCGCAACGCGATTTTTGCAGAAAAAGCAAAAGCGAGGACACAGGATTTTTTTTCCCCCCGAGAATCCCCGTTCGGGGGTGGTCCCGTCTGCGTTCTATCCTGCCTTTGTGCGTCCTGTATCCGCGTTTCCTTTTTAGAGCGCGCTTAAGGCTACATATGTGCGCGTGTGTGTGTATATATGTGTGCGTGTGCATGCCGTGTGTAATCTGGAGAGAAAATACATACGGGCAGTCCCATCGGACCAGGATCCCCTTTGCCACCCTTTTCTCCCTGTAACGTGAAAAAAGAAAGAGCGGCGCGTGAGAACGGGCTTGTCCGCATCGCGATGGTGTCGCGCATCACGCCAAAAGGTGATCTCAAAGATCACCAGCGTGAACAGCTTCACGCCTCGAGAGTCACATCGCAAACGCGATCTTCCTTGCGTTCGGAAGGTTCTCAACCACGCGCGTCCTTCGGCGAGTTCCTTTCTGCCTTTACCTCGCGAATATTTTTCTCGACACGTCATTTACTTTTAACATCACCGCGAGATGAAAAAAAAGAGATATTAGAGAGTTTTAAAATATCGAAAAGAGTGAACGAAATTTTTTTATCGCGTTAGTTGTAATGTGTTGTAAACATTTTTTGTTCGCTACAATTTGAACTAACAACTAGATTAATAACGCGAAAAAATAACGTCATCTATTATTGCGATCATAACTGGACTCGCTGTAGTCGTTACGTTTCCCAAATTCAGTGATAGTATAACGGAGGTAAATAAAAATATAATGCTACAGTTGATGTGTAAAAGGTTTTCACGACGGTTTTGCGTACGAAACGGGGGCGACGCAAACAGATCGATTCTGTTATTCGATGTCTGTAGTCTCGGAGAGAGAAATCAACATTCGTTTTCCATCGCGCGAACGCGAACGCGAACGCGTGTAACTGCGTTTTTATATCTATATGCGCGCACAACAGATAGATAATAGTTACTGACAGGATCGCCCTTGGCGCCATCGTGTCCTCTGTCACCCTTGATCCCGGGTGGGCCCTGTAGTCCGGGGGTACCAGCGGGTCCTGGAGGTCCAGGCGGGCCCATTATCTACGCATTTCGACAACGTTACGAATTAAAAACGATCGCACCGACGCTTACCGGTGAAAAAAAGGTTGCTCCTCCGCAGCGAATCAATTTCGAGTTCTAAAATTGATTTGCTTGTAGATTTTAATCAAATATAATTATCAAAAAATAAATAATGCATTTATAAATTCCTATAAATCCCCAACGCGAATGAATGTACCGTAAAATCGAGGAGGGAAAACGGATTTTGTTCGACAATTTTTACAGCTTTGGTCGAATCACTTTATAATCCCCATAAATCGTGCCGCAAAGGGTTACGTAACTACATAAAACGCGGCCATAACGGAACACAGAGTCGATGTCGCGATGACGAAAATTTAAAACACGCTCAAACAGCTATGGACGATACGGAAGCGAAGTGATATCCATTCACCGTATTTTTTTTTTTTTTCAACTTGACATTACCGTATACCGCGTGTAAATAGCGTGGTCAATAGCGAACGCATTCGCGAGGACGCGCTATCCTGAGAGATTTAACTTACCACTTCCCCGGCGTTCATCTCGAACGTGCCGTCTCCCTGCGAACAAACACGCATTCGCCGTGTTCATATACATATGTCGCATCAATATCAAGTTACATGCTCTTCGATGTAACATTAAGGATCCTCTTTCGCGCATCCTTCCTCGATCAAGGACGATTCTTTTGTCGCGCGATCGAGGATGAAGACACGAAGATATCTCGAATACAAACTGTCATACATACCTGTCTTCGCCTGAGCTTTTTGTACTTCTACGGGTGGAAGGTCGGTGCCCCAGCCATGAAAAGAAATTCATTTTATCGTGAGATTCTGCCTAACACACCGCCTGCGCCGCGATCGCAGTTTCGGCGCTATCGCGATCGCACCGAAACTGCGATCGGCGAAGCTATTGTGACGAAAAATACGATGGCATCTATGGAAGAGATGCGCCCCAACTTCGCGATCAATCGGAAATAGCAGCAGCTGCATTTATTGATCGTAAAAGATGTATTATTTTTCGATAATAGAATCTTGCTTAAATTTATTGGATCCGAAA
The DNA here is from genome assembly GCF_030848805.1 of Temnothorax longispinosus. Classification (NCBI taxonomy): domain Eukaryota; kingdom Metazoa; phylum Arthropoda; class Insecta; order Hymenoptera; family Formicidae; genus Temnothorax; species Temnothorax longispinosus. Next base: position 4,164,027 of record NC_092362.1, on the reverse strand, counting down.
TGAAACTAATTTCTGTGAAATCGCACTGGTTAGATCGTATTTCGTATGAACTTTGCTGTGTACGCGATTCGGTTATATGTCACGATGTTAAAAAAAGACAATAACCAAAAATATAGTTAAAAATGATATATGAATAAAAAATATTAAATAGAAATTTTTATATACCATGTAATTCACATTATACTTATATAATTTTTTCTATATATCATCCAATCTCTAGTTAGTCTTATTATATTATTAATCTTTTATTTTTTCCTTATTGAGTAAAGAGATTAATTATAATGTGTCACATTAATTTTCGAAGCAGCGGAATGCAGTTCGAAGTTCGATGAACGCAAGCAACAAATTTGACAAACGTACTCACCGATTCGCCTTTTTCTCCCTTTTCGCCTTTCATCCCGGGATAGCCCTACCGACAGAATCACATAAGATAAAATATTTACGATAAGACGGGTCCGTTGGAGCGATGGCGTTTACGGCCGTTTACGTACCGGTGGGCCGGGTAGACCTGGAGGTCCCATAAGGCCGGGGGGACCAATGTCGCCATAGTCGCCCTTTTCACCTTTAGGTCCGGATATTCCCTGAAAAGAGAGACGCGGCGTACATCAAATGTCACAGATTTATTCTTCCTTAATTCCATAAAAAAATCCTCTGCGTGTTACGTAATATCGCGCATATTAATTAGATTCAACATACGATATTTGTATAACATTACATAATATTATAGTGCAACTGATCAGAGAGTTGCATTGATATAACATTCGATATAATATTACAAGTATTCTGTATTGAAAGTTTAGCGCGCAATGGAAGGGATATCTAACATTTAACGAATATATTATGATATTTAATATATTGTGGATGTATTCTTTTTGAATTAATAATGCGCTTAATATTCTTTTAATGTCTATTTGAACAACGTTTATCACATTACGAGAATTCAGTTGCGCGGAAACACGGAATGATATTCAACCCGATCCTCAAAATACGCGGCGATTACTTATTACTGGCGGGACTAAAAAAAAGCTTTACGTAATAATGCACGCGTTAATTTTTATAACATTAAAATCTATCAGTTACGTAAATAACATGCGGATGCTACCGAAAGAAACGCTAAATCTTGAAGCTTTGGAAAATATAGCGAACAATATGTAATATATGCTACGAGTTTATTTTCCTCGAATTCTCTTGGAATTCTCTTGCATTTTCTCAACTTGTTTCAACAATCGTTGCAACGTAAAATACGCCGTGTGACATTGTGCAAAAGTCCGACGACGAGAGGAATATTAAATTTTCGCTACCTTTGTAAAACGCACGGTATGTCTCCCGAATATTACGTCGTAAAGGGCATGGCGGACGAGATTTGGGAGGAACCATTTCTCATTTGCGTTCCACTTACCGGTAATCCGGGGGGTCCTTGGATACCGGGATCGCCGTCGGTTCCGTTAAGTCCCGGTAAGCCCTGCAGTCCCACCTCTCCCTTGGGCCCTGAAAGCGAATTTGCCGGCCGTGAGCCGCCCGCTTGCTTCGAGCTCGCCGAAGTTAGATTAATTCGCGCGCGCGAGACAGCGCGAGATCGATGACGGCCCCGCAATTTCGTAAACGCGCGCGTGGCAAGAAAACCTCCCCCGCGCGCCCACTTGCCCACTTCGCCTTCCTTCCCCGCCTTCGTTTTTCCGCCTCCAACTTTCTCATTTTGCCCCGAGCGACTTCCCCCGTGCCGGGAATACTTCCGGCGTGTTTATCGCGTCTCGGTAGAATAGCTCACCCGAGGGATTACCCGCGAGACACACTCGATGTTTATTGTCAATCGGGGGATCTTTAAATGCACGCGGATTTCTTCGTATATTTTTTAACGGTGAAAAAATGGTGGGTAATTTTTTAAACAACAAAAAAGTTTCGTATGTCAACGACGTTATTTATACACATTGACGAGTCTCGTTTGTGCTTGGACATATTTGGTTTACACGCCGGTTTTTTAAAGCGACAGTCAGTGAAATATTGTCAATGCATTATTATCTTTTTTATACTCCGCCGATACCTTGATTGACGCTTTGAAAAGCACTCGTCAAAAGACCGTCACGCTTCAACGTTTGTCGCTAAACGCGCAATAATATTCGCGACGCGAATAGCAATGATAAATATCGATCGACCCCGATGACCCTGTTAGAAAAACAAACGTTTAATTAAATATCCAATTCGACGCGAAACGGATTAATATTTAATTTCCTCGCCGAACGAATCGGCGTTATTAACTTTTGATTAAAATTTTTCACGGAAGGCGAAGCGCTGGCCGCTTTACATCCGGAAGAGAATTGAGGGCACAGCCTTCGAATTCTTTCCCTAGGAACCGACGCGGGGTCGTTTTCAAGTTTCGTGAAAGAACTTTTCGAATCGTTCCGCTATTACATATCTTCGGAAAGTTAAACAAGAAACCCGAACTGATCTCGCGTGTCTGTGTTCAGTGGACCCGCATTGTTCTCTGCACGTTTGCATAATCAAATGGAAAAATACGATTTTTTAACATCACGTTCACTTCGCACATATACTGTGAAATTATGAGACGTTATACTTTCATACGATTATATGCAAAAATATTCAAAAGAAGGTGCGGTGCCACTGAAGATCGACTAAAATTAAACGAACCGTGTGACGAACATTTGATATTTATTTTCCTAGAAAAAATTTGATAAGCCGTGAATCTTAACGCTCCTCTCATTGAACTCTTCACAAATCAAATAAAGACAAAAGAAAAAAAACAGGAAATAAACTTTAATAATGAAATCAAATCTGATTGGCAGTATTAAACGTCGTCGATCGTATGTTAGGAGAGAAGACGTGGCTATTACTGCTAACCATTGGCCTAGAAAAGATCACACGAATTTGCATAATTTTCGAATTTTTCGCGCGGGTGCACGAGGGTAGAGAGGCGCGGCCGAAGGAAACGCGAAATCTTCGTGGGAGGATACTCCACGAATCTAAGGGGGCGGATACGATCGTTTTTTCGGTGCTTATCCTCGCCAATTTTCCCGCCGCGGTAGAATGGCTTTCGTGGTAATCTACCTGGTGAACCCGCGTCTCCCATGGCGCCCTTTTCGCCCCAGTAACCCCGTTCGCCGGGCTCACCCTTCGGACCCGGCAGGCCGGGGACACCCCTCGCCAATGCCAAACCGCTCTCACCCTTGAAACCCTACAATGACACTGCAAGGTCAGATCCAACCAGGTCCTCCATGTGCGCTGTCAATTTTTCTTTTTCATTTTTGCTTCTATAACGAAGCGTTAATCTGTCTTCTTTCAGAGAGGAGGGAGAGGAGGAGAGGATGGCGTTTCGAGATCTACGTCAATTATTCGGACGATCTTAGTACCTTGAATAGTCCGTTAAATTTTCACAATTTGTCTTTATACGTGAAATCTGCATAATCTTTTTTTATCTTAGGTGCCCAAGATCGTCCAGTTACTCTTCTGCACTACACAATTAAACACACTTGCGGTTCAAACGAGTATCAGTGATTACATCGTGACGTAGACAACGATTACTAACACTCATGCGACTATACAGGATTCGTTAGTTGGGGTAAAAATTTAGTAGAAAATCGAGGACTACTATAGTATATCTCTTTCTCTCTCGTGCTAGACGATAATATATCTATGATTTATAGTCTCCCCGCATAATTACAACCTGTAGAGCCAGTCCTACTGTGCCTAATAGGTTCCTTTCTTATTCGCAAAACGCAAAAAGGTATCCCATAAATTGTGATTTATTATATATTGGCAATTCCGTGCATTTACACAGCAATAAAAACTTTCAATTTACATGCATCGTTAAAATGTAACGTGGACCATTTACATTTGATTTGTATACCTTGAAATATTATTAGCAAGTTAATACAACAAAAACAAAGATGTTTTTTATTAAATTCACAAAATAATAATTATAATAATTATAAATGGAATGTAAACACGAGAAATACTATGCGAGAGAGAAGGAGAGGGACGAACGAGGGGTAGGACCGACAGAAACATTATTAAATAAAAACAGATAATATTAATATCGCGCGTAAAATAGAGCATAGAGAGAGAGAAAGAGAGAGAGACACCATAGTCGCGACAGTAAGCTACATACTTTGAATACTTACGCGACAGCCTGCAGGCGCTTGCGATCGCCGGTCGATAGGGTTGCGAGAACCTCAACACAACAACAAGCCAGGGGTAGTAGTGGTTATTAGTGATTAGTGAATCGAACCGATATACGGGAGAGAAGTAGTGGGATGGTGTTACTCGCTACATAAACACAAATTAGTTACACAAGCTACGTACGCTACACACCGAGGATCACTACTCACTAATTATACACGCGCACACACACGCACGCACGCACGCACGCTGTCAAAAGCGCTCGATATCGCCTCCGTCATCCCAAAAAGGACAGTGGCGAATGCGACGGACATCTACACGGTGGTCCAATCAAAAATATCTCAGGGGTTCTTCGACGAATATTGGAGGTCTGGCTTTCCTTAGCGAAAATGTCGGATCGCTAGATTACTCTATGTCCGGAATAAATTTAAATCTGATGAAAAACAACTTAAAGGACCAGTCGCAAAAGTCAAGATACTTTCAAAAGAGATTAACCCCTGCAGGTATCGAGGAACCATTTCCAAGATATTTTTGAACAAATCTGGCACACTCCGTATACGTTAGCTGTAGTTAGACGTACACTTGGCCGCGGCTTTGCAATCGGGACGCACGCAGCGTATCCGGGACAAGCATCTCCCGGCTTCGCGTCTCGTTAGAGAGGCAAATCGAGCGGACGGGCGAAATTGCGAGCGAGCTTGCTTTGTGGTCGAATGGCGAATTTTACGGTTCGGTGAGCCGGAGGTAAGTATCGCGGGCGGGCACGTGTATCCGCGAGTTTACCGTCGTGGTTCGACCGCGAAACTGCAGCGGAACTGCCGAAGTTGCCCCGAAGTAACTCTCAGCGTCTGAGACCGCGTCTATAAGGGCCACGGGGTTACAAGACTTGCGTTATATTTCGTACATTTAGTCGCGTTTCTCTCCTGTAGACGTACATTTCCGTTACTTGCGAAATTATTCTACGGTACTCCATAATCGCGAAAAAAATTAGAAAGCGCAATTGCAATTATATTGAGAACAAACCTTAAGAGAGAAAATTTAATTTTACGCAAAGAAAAGTACGAGATATTTTGCTAACTCCTATATGTGGTAAAACTTTAGTAAATATCATTCGGTCTCTCATTGCACCTTAATTCAGTTTGGTTTATTCGTTTGGATATATGCACTTTTCCATTGGAAAATGTGAAATTCGTGGATTTGTTCTTTTATTCATTAATCAAAAGTTTGTCATGCTTTTAGCATTGCACGTGGTAAAATCGCCAAAAGGGTACCGTTGACTTACTAGCCACTTCGCTGCAAAAACCGGCTCGCTGTAAATCCACGAAAATAAAATACACAGAGTTACGGAGAATTTAATATAACTTCGAAATGGAACGGAATACTTTTCTGTCATGAACATATGAACAGGTGAAACCTTCACACATTACGGCAAGAAACACACACTTTTGCATTAAATATAAATGAGCGTGTTTGAAAATTAATTTTGTTAATGAAATTTTGTTCCGTGGAACAATAATTATTGTACAAGTCTTCAATTTACTCTGCAAGAACTTTTGACCAACTAATTTATATAGTGCTCTATGCTTTCAATCATTTCAATTGTTATATTTAATTTAGCAAAGAATTCGTTATATACATCCTAAAATACTGTATGTGCAAAATACAGATTCGAGGTATAATAAGAGCCGTTAAAATAAAACAGAAAAAATTAATAGAATTATATTTTCTTCATTAGATTAACTCCTATTTCCCTATATAACATTATATTTGGAGACAATTGAATTTCTACTTGCTTACCATGCTAAGATTGACAAAAAGTATATTAAAATGGACAGCAAGAGGAATCTTGAACTAATATTCCAAAACTAATATTGCAAAATTAGAGTAACTAAACTTCATCGATGAAATTACATCTCGAATCACATTTCCATAGACAATTTCAAACACGTTAAATGCCACACAGTGGTCACCTATGGTCAGTGCAATCACGCCGAAGCGTTTCATTAATTTTCGATGCGACCACGAGCGTTTAGGAAGTCACGCGTTGTATCAGTGGATCAATTAACGAACGAGCTAACGAATATATGCGTCAAGAAAATTTCACTTTGTCTTTCACATAATTAAATGCATCGCGCGTTCTCAATTCCAGCGATATTGATATTCGTGGAAAACGTGTTGTACAAACTGGTCTGGGGATGCGCCGCGTGTGGGGTCTCCGTTTGCAACAGCCGTCGGGAGAGAGAGAGTTACGATCACTCGGCAGATCTACGAGTATACTTACGATGGACCCGAAAGAGCAGTACGGTCGTACGCCAAGCTCTTAGGCGCACTAGTTTACAGGTGTTAGGCGCGTAGGCGTGTAATTCGGCCGGAAGGAGAACGCTTTAAGCCCGCCACCCCCTGTGTTCGCTCGCTCGTTTGCTTGCTTGTTTGTTTGCCAGCTCAGTCTGCGGTTCGCGAATGTCGCTGGTGATGATGCGCACGAATGCGTGGAGACGATCGACGTCTCGACGTTCGCGCGAAGGGTAAAAAAACGAGAAAAAGAAAGAGAAAGAAAGAGAGAGAGAGAGAGAAACAGAGAGAGAAAAAGAAAGAGTTAGGGGGTGAGAAGAGGGAGAATCCGAGGGGAAGCCTCGGATACCACAATATGGATACGTGTTATTTGCTGCCACCAACGTTTCTTTTTTTTTCCTGCTTTCTTTTCCCGTTCCTGCCTACTATTCTACTCTTTTTCTCTTTTCATTTTCCATGTCATTGTTTCTCTTTTCGCATTTTTTGTATGGGACAGACGAGTCCCGACAGTCGCTCGAGGTATGTATGCAATTCCGAGGACGGACACGGGCGGGCGAGGAAAGCTCCCGAAGGAGGCGCGAGAAAATATCGCGTGTAAAAAGATATATACATATATGATTTCGCGAATCGAATGGCGACGTAACCGTAACAATGTTGCCGAATAATAAATAACACGTGTAATATTCTGTGGTCAATTTATAAATGTATGAATTTCAAATTCGCTGTTACTTGATTCTATACGGGGAACGAATATGCGCGTGCGACCGCATTTGAAAACCATTCGGTTAATTTACATTGCGCGCACAAACAAGAGGAATAGTTAATCAATCGAAAAATAAATTTTTTACGCGGCATTCAAAAATTGTGGACGCAAAACAAAATGGAGAGAATTCGTTTTCGCGTTCTTTCTCGTCGCCGTTTCTTCTCGCATCCCATCCACATTCCGTCCGTGGATGCAAACATCTTCGCGAAGCGCGGAGATTATAAATCGCCTCACGGCGGAGGAGCTTCCCTCGGAGCCCGTAACCGTAACCGAGTGACGATGCTGTTCGGCTGCAGTTTATTCGACGATGCAAATGTGACGGAGTGACGTACGTGCTCATGCTCGCGTGACTGCGTGAAGAGTGCTGTGTGCCGTGCCGTGCTGTGCACGCGCGCGCCGTGCTTGCGGCACGAAGAAGCGTCCCGTAGAGTCGCGCTCGTTTTCGCGACTGGAGATCTCGGGGATTACGAAATCTAATATTCCGCGAGAAAGGCGCGAGACGTCGGCGACGATGCTCGAAAGTAGGGCGAACGAGACCAAGAAGGCGAGAAGAAGCGAGGATGATGGACGAAAAAAAGAAAGCCGGACGTTTTTCTCGCGCAGAAAGGAAAATTACGGCGTTTGTTCTCCGCGGAATTGCGGAGAATTATTTAATCGATAAAAACAGAAGATTGAAATCTCCGGAAGAATCGAGCGCAATTTCAAATTTAAGTTTACCGGGATAATTGATGGCTGTGACATTCGTTAAATCGTCGTTAGGCAAAAATCGAAGAATGATACATTTTTTACCAATTCTGTAAATTAAGTTGTTTAGCACTCTCGAAATCGAAGCAAACAAACGAAATGTGACAAAATCGAAATGTAAACGCAAATGCGACGCGAGATCCGCTCCTCCAATTACAACGCGGAATTAAGAGCGACGTAATCGGGAATATCAAATCAGGCAATCTAGAGCCGCCGCGCGACGGAAACTCCGCTGACGCTAAAACACTCGGTCTATATGTACCTATATATAGATACTGAAGAGGCATGGTGTTGTGACGCGATGTAAAAGACAGACTGTACTCCCACGCGAAAATAAACTACGGTTACGTCATGCTACGCAACATGAGGGATCTAAGTAGTGACAATTCAAGTCAAGAGGCATGCGGTTATCAGCGTCCGAAGGGACGTGAGTGTCCGATGTATTTCGCTACACCATGCAAAAGCATGCACGCAGCATGCGGGACGCAGGATGCAAAGGGGGGAGGGGGGTTCAAGAGGATATCGGGGGAACAGATTGGATGGACCATCCCTTTCTTTCCGTTTCCTTTTTTTTTGTCGTTTTTTTTTTAATTTCTTTCTGCTTCCTGCTACGTTCGGATTCAATCAACGGATAACGGGATCGGTCGGGACGAATGGGACGGCTGGGTTAGGGGACGGGTGGGGCGGATGGTCGTATACGGGGGGTTACTTTGGTCGATGGTCGGCGGCGGTCGGAGGACCTCGCTGAAGCTTACCCTCTTCCCTTGCTTTCCCCGAGCACCCTTCTCGCCGGGCAGGCCGGGCGGTCCTGTCGGGCCCAGTTCTCCCTTCTCGCCCGGGGACCCTGCGTGCCGTGCATAAGATGAAACATAGTGCCCGCACACCACGCTGGCTCGTCCGCACGCACGCACGCACGCGAACGAGCAGCGCGGAATTTCCGGGATCGGCGGTGTTTTTCGAAGATTCTCTTCGAGTGATCGAACGCCGAGCGGCGGCGTTTGACGAATCGCGTGATCGGAACTTTACGGAAGTGAATATCTGGACCGAGAGAAACGCGGCTCGCGGCGATTTTTGGAACGAGACGAATTATAAGAAATTTTACGACGAGTAACGCGATCGGCCGAAATGCCGCAATGTAAACTCGAATGTAACATTATCAATCAAGATTTAAGCGGCTAAGAACTGGAATTACGGTCTGTCAAGTGTACGGATTAACACTTCATTTATGGCGACGTATTCAACCGTTACTATTTTATCAGCAAAATTCTGACTTATCGCGTCTACGGTTCTCCGATAGAACTGACAGCTAACAACATGGTACGTCGCAACGAGAACGATCAATGTTGTTTCTGTCACACGGCAAAGAAACTTCTATATCTGCATAATAAGATTTTCTTTCATTTGCTCGCCAGTAATAGAGTGACATTTGTCGTAACTTCCGTAATACTGATACAATGATTAGAGAATATTCTGTCTCTATAAAATTTATATAAATTCAATTCGACTAAATAACAACTATATTCTTTTATATTTTATAAAGAAAAAAACTTCTCTGCAAAGAGTAAATATAAAATTTGCTTATCTTCCTGTAGCGAATAGCATCGATATACCTATAAACTGTTAACTTGCAATGTTTCAACACGCACGAGCTACCTTTCTATGTTTTATCTGTACCATAAAGTCACAACTACCATATAAAGCTGCAACTGCAAAAACTGTTCCCGCGTGCACGAAACGAAATTCGCGGATCGCGCCGAGCCAGAGTAAATACGCCGGTGTGGCGCACGTCGTTGATTCTAAAATACGACTTCGTACAATATCGACAGTAGCTTTGTACAACACCGAGAGTTTCCGCGACTCCCGCGCTCGCTGCAGTTCGTGCCATGAAATTGCGAGACGGATTTGTATGTGGCTAAATTAATTCTGTCAGGCGCGCATGTATAATGCCCGGAAACGTTGTTACTCGTCCTTGCTTCTCTGCCGTCGTCGCGCAACGGTATAAAGACGGATTAGCGTTCGCGTAATTTCGTTCTGTCGAATCCATCGGACTCGCAGCTTGCTAGCCACGCTTTTCGCGACGTTGTGTCCTCGACACGATCGTTTCGCCGTAGCTATCTTACCAAGGCTAGATTACCTTCTCGCGCGACAAGATAAATCGATGTAAAAGCTCTCCATCTAAAATTCGCAAGCTCTACGAAAAAGATTTAATTCGGTCTTTCTATTAAATCCCTTTTAAAGTCTTTATCTTTACTTTGTTCTCGATTAGGATAAAAGGATTTGATCTCGAGATATTATCTAATTAGCTTTCATTGTAGAAATGATTAATCCCAATGCTATTCGAATCAAATTGATTTATTTTCGAGAAACGAGCATGTGTATTTCGGTGCAAATGCATAAATCGTGTAATTTCCAACGATTATCACGTTCCGACAGTCTCTTTAAACCCAGCTAAAGATTTCAGAGCGTAAACGAGCGTGTTTAAAACTGTTTCGGTGTTTTCCTGTTTTCCCGACGCGATTCACACTCAATTATAATCACGGAATTCTCCCCGCGGATCAATCATGTCGCGAGGCAGGTAACTGATACTCGGCGACGCTTTTGCCAATATCCAACGTATCACGGTCAACACGGCGCGCTGTAAACGGTCGTTTACGAGAGTAGCGAGATCGGATTCTGAATACGTCCGCGATCGTAAATCATTTTCTCGCCGTCGTCGTCGCGCAGTATACGGCGGGGTGGCGCGCGAACATTGACGAACGACCGAGTCGTGAGATATTGGCGCGAGGAGGGTCGAAATTTTTTTTTCTTTTTTTTTTAAGTCGGCAGTCGCCGCTCGCATCTTTTCGCGACGAGATATTCCTCGGCTCGCGCGAACGCGCCGTGCCTCAGGAGTGCGCATTTATTACCCTCTGCACTATTCACGAGGAGCGTTGCGCGTGGTGTCTCTTGCCTTGTAATTTTAACCAGGGAGCTGAATCTTTTACACGCGGAGTATCTCGGAATTGTCGTGACAGTTCCCGGAGGCAACAGATTTCTCGGTTGCACTTATATAGCGGCGCGCTTTTTCTCGGCGAATATTTCATGGAAATTTCACGTCGGTCGCATCTTTATATAACGTTAATACCACTAAGTATGTTAGTCTAATGAAATTTAGATTAATTGTGTTATAAAGCCCCAATCCAATTTTTTACAAAATTTACTTCTGCATTTTTAAAATCTGTTTTTCACACACACACACGTCCTATTTACTTTCTGTATGACTATATAATCCTTCAGAGTAACGTTGCGCACAGTAATACTTTAATGCTTAAATATAACGTTGACATTTAATTATATTTTTCTTTCACTACAGAAAATTTCCTAATGTTTCTTGCGTGTGGGTGTGTGATCGCCATTTTTACGAGATTAATTTCACGACAAACCGAGTATGAATTTCGAGATACCATCATGTATATAAATGCGTAGCGCAGTTTTTTGGACGGTGCTCCTCGCGGACACTCAACTCCCGAAGGGTTAACGTCCTATCCGCACGGGACGAGTGGCGGCGTAGAGAGAAAAAAAAAGGAAGCTCGCGCGAATGGCAAAGAAAGATTTGCTCACGGCCGCATACATTACTACATGCGGCCGAGACACAGCACGTGTATACGCCCACCGTATAACCGCGCGATCGCCTCTCGATCCTCTCGAGGAACAACCTGCACGGTCATCCAAGTCAAGATTTCCTCATCAAACATTTCCGCGTTTTCTTCGCCTGAGGTCACGCCGACGCGCGAAGATAATCGATTCACGGATGAGTGCAGCTCGTCGTGTTCCGATTCCGAACGATCGCGGCACGGATCGACTTACAATTAATCGTTTTTTTCGCCGGATCGCGATACTAATGATTCCTTAATCGCGCACTGCCCATTCAAAAGAATTCTTCGGGATTATTAAGTGGAAGATTATACAGCATGTCGAAATAAACAGAGAATAATGTGAAAAATATCGATTTTAATAAAACGATAATAAAACGTGTAAACTAGAAATATTAACTAAAAATACTGTCGAGAAAATGAAAAGTAAACATGACTATGCAAGTAACGAAAAAACAAATTGGGCTCAGCCCGGTATGTGATTTCCTAATACAATTGGATAAAGCTACCAAATAAAGATATCAAATTCAAAATGAAATGATGACGAAATAAATAATTTGCACAGAAGATTCGTAGAGAGTTACCGTAACGCCGTTCTCGTATTCCTCACGGGGAATTGCAATTGACGCGTAATGTTTAATCATTTATTTCGTATGCAGATTATCTCGTTTGTATGCTTACCAGGTGGTCCTGGTGGACCAGGTGGGCCTTCGAATACTCCACTTGGAAACTGCTCACCCTTTAAGGTCGTCGTGAAGCCCCGATCGCCTTTATCACCCTTGTCACCCTGTCGAAAATAAACTTTCGATGACTTTTCGATATTTATTACATACTACATAGCCTCCCTCATATATTCCTCGCTTCATTACAATAATTATTTCCTGAAAATGAAATTATCTTATTTATTTTCCGCGACAATTCTGTACCAGCGAGTACGAACAAGTTAATTAAAAGAACACTTTCCTAAATGGATAGCGTTTGATGATCCTTTACCGTGGCAGTATCAAGCGTTAGTAATTAATATGCAGGAACGTGCTTTCGAATGTAATTAATTATAGTTGGATTAAATTAACAATGCGCCGGACGTAATTAATACTCCATTGTTCTGTAATCGCTCTGTTGTACTCCATTAATAATTATCGGTTGCGTAACCTCTTGAATGACGCAATATTAAGTGTATAATACCTATGTAACGCTGCGCTTCTTTTTTAACGATGGACCAGCTATACATAATAGCTTGCTTGTTTAATTGCAAAAAGTGCCTTTGCGTGAAAAACAATGCATATTCTTTTCGCCTTTGCGCCAATTGGATTTGAAAGATTCATCGCGATTAAGCGAAATTGAGAGAACGCCGCGCCGGTTGAAATTTGAGAGTAATTCAAAATCCCGTGAGATTAGCTGGATTTGTTTCAAACCACGTACTTGAAAGCTCGCGGCCCCGTGATCATTACATAATTCCACGGTATAACGTGGTTACCTGCGGTGATATATCCGTAATATTAAATCATTCCCTGCGGAATTTTGAACACGGTATCGGACGTTTGATATTTCGTAATACGCAAGCCCACGATTATGCGTGAAATCACGCTTTATAGTTTCTATTGGGTAAATAAAGTTAAGTTTAAACTCCGTATTATCAATTCAGCCATTAACGAACCGGTAATAGAGATAATTTATGCAACAATGTGACATAACATATTTATGAAAGTAAAATCTGTCACTATTATTATGTAAACGCATGTATGTTTACGCGGAAATGCCCCCTATTTTTATAATATTATATTTTTTGCTCTTTGTCTTCATTTTTTTAATCTTGGGATAATTATAAATTCTTTTAACGCACGTTTTCAATTAATATTAATGAAAATTATTCATCATTATTCGGGAGATAATTTAGTTTCTGCATTATTATCTGTCCTACTTCTATGCAATCTCAACTTCGCTTAATTATTTCCGTAATAACATTTTTGACATGTTTGAAAATTACCGTTATATGCAAAAAGGATTCGAGAATGAGATTTATTAATTTTAATAGAATTTTTCAAAAATTCCTTATGGGATATTTTTTAAAATATTTCAATATATTAAAAAGAGTATATATAGTACTAGAAAAATCTTTTAAATAAATCACTTGTCCCTCATCTTTTCAATGTCCATGCGTTCTCCACCAAGAGAACGCATGCTACTTTCACCCCTTTCGTGACGGAATGCCACCTGTCACGCCGAGAGGAGGACAGCTGACCGAGGAAAGCTCTTCAAATCTAGGGAAACGGATGACATTTGATACCTCGATGTCCCAAAGATCGGGACATGGCCGACGTGTAACCGGAGATACGGCGTGGATTAATTTCTCTCGGACTCACCTTGGGACCTGCAAGTCCAGGCGTGCCCGTCGGGCCGATGGGTCCGATCGGCCCGGGCGGGCCCTTCTCCCCTGGTGCGCCGACCTCGCCCGGAATCCCTTGTCTGCCCTCGTGCCCGGGAAGACCCTCGGCTCCTGACGGACCGGGTGGTCCCGGCGGTCCAGGTTCACCCGGCTCTCCCTGTTACGTCCCAAGAGCGTTACGTCGTTACGGCTTTTCTCTCCGGCGAGAGCCCTCGACACAAGAGTGTCTCTCGGTACTCGTCGGTTTGTGCCACGGACTGACGGGGGATCGACAAGGGGAAGAGAGAAGAAGGGGGGTTCAAAGAAGAAGGAGAGTCGTATATGTGGTGTACGATCTCTCGGGTGAGCATATGAGGAAGGTGGAACAGTAAAAAGAAGTAGATAGCGAGAGAACAAAAGATAGACAGAGCCAAAGAGATAAAGAGTGAGGTAGACGAAGTTAGTAAAGAGTCCAGAGAGAAAGACAGAGAGAAAGAAAGACAGACAGACAGAGAGAGACAGAGAGAGAGAGAGGGGGGGGGAGTATGTGGACTGGCGGGTAGACGCAGGAAAAAGGATGAGAACTCGCGAAAGAATAGTGCATGGAAACGAGAAAGATCTCGGCGCGCGTGCGCGGGGGTACGAGGTTGCTCTTTTGCGCGGATTTATGGTTTCACGATGCGGCGAATAACAACAGCGAGCTACGGAATGATGAACTTTTTACCGTATTATCGTATTACTACTACGCGCCGCTTCGGCTACGGCGCGATAAGGCGAGCGAAGAGTTTTCGTTTAGCGCGGGAGAATTTTTCATTATCTCTCTCGTAAGAAGACGCCCAAAGATGCTCGAGGTGTAACCGGATCCCGCGAAGAAACACCTCCGTGATGGTTCTTAGGATCGTTTCTTTCTTCCATGGATACTTTCGCGCGATCGTTTTCGACGTAATGTAGAAAACTTTCCGACGTGCCGGGAGCCGTTAAAAGACGGTGTCCGTTGGACGGATCCGGAGCTAAAATCGCGGCACGATAAGTTCGAAGGCAATTTTGAAATATCTTTTAAGCGAACAAGTTTTATCTTTTCTTCCGCAGTTCCGCAGTTATTGGCACTTATTCCTCAAGTAAAGTAATTTAGCGAAACAGAAAGAGCTAAAGGAAAAGTGAGAAAAGATAAGTTTTGATTATATTCTTAATTAGTTTTAAGTAATAGGATCTTTGTGAAAATGCTTAATTAATTCTCGTTTTTACACGTTTCATCATTATCGGAGAGAGAAAGCCAACAGCGGATTTCTTGTCGAGAAAATCTGACGAAAGCCGACGTATGTCAGAGAATTTGTCAATTTTATTTCTAAATTAAATATCTCGATAATAAAATCGTAAATATTTTTAAATTCCTATCGGCTTAAAATTGCGCTGAAATTATCCGGGGGATCAGAATTCTTTCTTTTTTTTTAATACTTGGCGCGGCCGCGTTATATGACGGTACGAAAAATATCGCTGTTAGTACGTGTCATATGCGGTCCGCTACGCGTGCTCTCGGGTCAAATATTAATTAGACCCTTCATCAAACGCATTCGGGACGATGAATGCCGCGGTTCATCGAAGGCCCGGGCTATTGAAACAGCATTTTCCAGCGGCGATGAGACAGCTCGCCGTACACGAACGAGCAATTAATTTCTGTCACGACCGGAGAGAGACACACATCAGCTGCCGAGCGCGACCACCCCCCGAGAGCAACCACCCCCCCGGGAGCAAATGCGCGCGGAGAACACGTGTTTATATATGCGCTCGCGAGAGATAACGGCGGGGAAGACGATAGATGCACGATACGCGTCGCGATTCGACCACATCGAGCGCGCATACACATGCATGCAGTCGCGACGCATCCCCGACCGAATGATATGGCCGAGACAAATAACGATGAATCGTCGTTCGGTGCGTATAGCGGGACACCACATACACGCACAATATGGCCAGGCATACACAGAAATGTACGAGCAACGTTTAGAGAAGTCTACGACACGCGGCATGCATTGGGCCAGACGTATCTACACGCACGTACCAACACATATCCCGAGGGCGCAGGTGCCCCGCGGATGAAAACTCAACCGGAATGGCCCGACGAGGCGCATTTTCGGAGATATACGCGGTCGTCGCGGGCATTTTACGGGGGGCAACATGTTTCATGGTTTTGGAACGAAAAAAACATAGAGAGAAGATAGAATAACTTCGGCGCAGCCTATTTTTTAATTTCTCTCCCGCATACGCCGAAACCGATGCGAGGCCTGAGGCACCGAGAGCCGTAATTAAACAGGTCTGAATATTCATGCAAATATGAGAACTCCGTCATATCGAAAGATGATTAAATTTTTCCATGTTGTTATAAAAGTGAATTAAAAATTTACATGTGAAATGATACGGCGTGCTATTAAATATTTTTAGAGAAATTCAGTTGCGTAAAATCCTTTTGTGTGTGCGTGTGTGCTTGATTCTAATATAATAAATATCATTTCTCGACGGACTACGCTAGTCGATACGACTAATTAAACTGGCGTAAAATATTTCTTTTAACTTCGCTTTCGCGGAATCTTCCGTGAAAAAGGGACAAGGGATGAAAAAACGACAAACTTCTCGCATCTCATGAATACTTACAATTAAACGTAACGAGGTTCTTTAACGGGATAATTAACTGCAGTTAGCGTTTCATTATTGAATCCTCGAACGTAGCTCTAGCTGTAACGTCGCTGGAGAAAGGGAATTTAGCTCATTATGGTTAACCGCCTCTCCCAATATTCCCGTGGTTGCGCTATATTGTCATTTATTATTTGTGTTACCCTTATGCATTACCACTGCCATTGTGTCAGGCGCTCGTGTATTTTCATGTAAATATATTACAACGCGCCTGTATCTTCAAAAGCATGTCTGTATCGATGCTCGCAATCGCGTCCCGCAATTCTCGAAATAGGTCAGGCGCGCTTCTCTTCCAGCAGCGCACACCTGTCGAAGCAGCATCTTCGAAATGAGCTTTGTTATCTCCAAATCGACTCTCGGTGCAAATCGCCTCTGACATTCTTTATTCTTTTCCTTCGCCGCTACTCTTTTTTAATAACGCCGCGCGATCCGATAATCGGGATATAATCGTCTCGCGAGTACATTTTGAATATTCGAGTTACGGTTGACCAACGCCCGCCGGAGGACCAGCAGTCACTCATTCATTCCCGACAGCTACATCAATACACCATCATCGTGCGATCATGCGACTGCGATACGGTCACAGGCAAAGTCTACGGATACCACCTACGCGTTCTTTAAGTCGCCCGCGCATTCATCCAGCGGGTGGATGGACACACACGCGCGCACACCCGCATGCGTAGGTGGGTAGCGCACACACCGCGCATCGCACTACGCCACAGAGAGAAAACAGGATAGACTGCAGATGGTTACAAAATAGTATCATGCAACGCACGCACGCACGCGCCCCGTGTGTTGCGGAGGCGCGCGTGCGATTTTCGCATCGGCATGCGGGACGAATGCGGGGCGGGGTCGTGCATTTTTACTCGCGCCTTATGTGCGCCAACGTAGCGCGGCACACCGTTGCCCCCTTTTTTCCCTCCTCTTTTTTTTCCGCACGCGCGTTCCCGTCGCGCCGGGATTTTTTCGCGGCTACGCGACCACGTAATCCGCGCCTCTCTCGCGTAAAATTCCCTCTCTCGCGGAGGCGTTCGTGAATTTCGGGCGTTATTTTTTTTCCTCTATGGTTTTTTTTTTTTAGTATTGACATCTTGCCTACGTGTCGCGTCGAATGCGAAACCCAATCATTATGAAGATTTAGTCGAAAAATATCGTTGATAATAATTTTGAATATTTTACCAAGTTAAACTCGAAAGTTTTGTCATTATCAGTATTTGTTTTATCAAAATCTTGTAATTCTAGTTTCACTTATTATTATTATTATAAATATCTCGTATGCATATAATGTTTCTATAAAAATAGATAATTTGATAATCGCAAAGATTTATCACAGACATTGTGTACAAAATTTCAAATAAAAGATCTTGAAAAAATTCTGAAAGATCTGAATTTCTTTCATCGTAAAATTTAAGTTGGAAATTCCTACGTCGGCGTAACCGAATAGCTGAAAATTCTTCGACTGTAAATTTGACTCTAAAAATTTCTACGTTGTAAAACTAATTCTAAAAATCTTTCTTCGGAATTTGATAAAGCGATGCGTCTCGAGCAACGACGGGGGCGATATCCCCTTTGAAACTCAAACGGCGCTCGTGGAAGCCGCCGCCGTTGTGTCAAGTCAAAGCACTAGCGCGGAGTGGATGTATGAAATGTGCGAGGAGAGGCCGGCCTCATCTCTTACTCTCTGAAAGAGTATAGGATATCCGCGCTGTTGGCACTCCACTACCGCGGCCGCCTCTTCGATCTTTCGAGAAATACGAGAATTCGACACCGAGACTGGCAGCCGAGAGAGGCTGTGTGTCTGCCTTTCGCGAGAGGATTTGCATTCGCCCGAGTGGTGGAAATACCGCGAGACGGCAAGACGGCGGCTTCCCTCCGCGGATTTTTCGAGCGGTCTTTCCTACGGCGTATCTCGGGACAATCGATTGCCGGGATGGTATACGAGGCGCGCGGTAACTTGTACACGACCCCCGATAGAAGAGAGTAGAGTAGAGAGAAAGAGAGAGGGAGATGGGGGTATCGAAAGAATGGAGGTATCGAACCGTAAAGTAAAAGGGTACGTTGTAAGAGTCTAGCGAACCTCGCAAATGTTCGATATGGCGCGAGCACAGCGGGATGTGATTCGACCAGAGTTACACAACTGCTTCGAAACTTCCTTCCGCCGTGTTCGCGCCTCGTTTCGTTCCCTCTCGATCGAACGGTGCTCGGCACGAAGCCGCCGCGTCGTCGACCGCGACAAAATTCCGCCGTGCGATTAAGGGAGCGGACATAGACAGCGCGCGCTCGGTATCGGTTATCCGACCGATAAATAAATCCTCCCCGACAACTTCCGGTTGTCGCGACAGCGCGGGGCGAGAACTAAGTTTGCAATCTCGGCGAAAGGGAGAAATTAAATCGCCCCGGGATTCCTTCGAGGTGGGCAAACTTTTGCAACTTCTTTCCAGCGCGACAGCTCGTTTCAACGGCGCGTTTTCTACTTTCACCAACGAATTTAGAATGATCCCGTGGTGTTTAAGTGTTCTCGAGAAAGTATGAATAAACAAAAGGTAAGTTTTAAAGATATTCAAATAATTCATTCATCTGCGGCACATTTCCTCCCGTTTTTTTTTTCAATTTAAATGTCCAAGTAACTTAAAAAATTTAACGTGTCTTGGAAATAACAGTTGCAACACGACGTTCACGTAAATAATAACGAGCGATTGACATATTTTAGATTTATAAAAAATTTAAAAATAAAATTTATCTTCTAAAAAAACCGAAGTGTAGCGCAAAAATTCGAATCGAGCACCATTCGTCGAGGGACGACCGACGAAAAGGGGAAGGAAATGGGGGAACTCCCGAAAAGCAGGCGCACTTACTTTCAGTGGTATGATGTTCTGCGCTGAGATATTAACCCCTTTCTCCTGAAGATCCTAAAAGTAGGTCAATACTACGGGTAAAAAACCAAATCGCTACAAGACAAAAACGGGGGGAGGGGGAAACGATTTTCGGTACCGGGCGGGAAGCGTATCGGGAAATTCATATCTTTTTTTTATCAGGGGTTGAGTGGGGGAGGGTACGGGTTCTCGTATCTCACTGCTCTTCCGAATCCAAGGCATGCCCAGAGATATACCTAAATACTGTAACTTAAAGTAAACACCATTACCAACCAAAAACCAAAGTGAAAAAGTGCGTCGCCGATGGCCGTTCGTTCTCAGCGGTCTCTCATTATCGTTCAATCACGACCAACAATAAATTATCTCGCATGATATATCGCAATTATTTTATCCTACGTATATGTCTTAAAGCAAATTCCGGGATCGACAGAGGCAAGAGAGGCCCCGAATCGACGATGGAGCATCGACAACGCACTTCGTTTCATATAAACCAACGAGAGAACGCTACACCGAAAGCACCGCACGAGGCAAAACGACTAGCTAAATAACAACTGGACGACGAGAGATCCGGCCTGTCGCGCATCCGGGATGTAATATGCGACGACGCGCGGACACAAAAATAACTGACATACAGGTAACAAAAGGGGATGAACGGTGGGGAAAGTGGGGACAGCGGACGGGGGATGAAAAGAAGAAGAGAAGAAGCGACGACTACGGCAGTGTTGGACAATGACGAGATGACGGGTGAGAAACAGCGGGGAGAGACGATTGAGGGGATTGGAGGATGTCCGTCCGGATCGCGACACCGAGAAGCGTGTCGCGCCTTCCGAGGAGGAGGAGGCCGGTTTACCTTGAGGGCGACGATTTCCGCGTAGCCGAGCGTCCCGCCGCGGAGCGTCGTCACCGACCTCTTTAACCCCAATCCCTGTGCATTGACCCGTAGGCGAGAAAAAAGGCAAGGTTTATTTATTTACTCTCGTACTGCGATGTCGCGTCGCTGTTGGCTGTTGGCGATCGACGCGTCGAACGGGCGCGAACGAGCGCGAAACAGATTTTGCGTGAAATTCGTGAAATTTTTTCACGAACAGGCGCGGAGTCCACGTGCGGGAAAGAGACGCGACGAGACGCCAGAGATTGACGTGATTCTTCTTTTCTCGCGCCTGTCGTTCACACCGGCTAAGGCAATCACGCCGATTTTGCGCCCGCGCCGTCTGCATTTTGACGGATGGCGCGCGACGGAACGAACGTAGATTAGCGCGCGATAACTGATGCGATTTTTTTCTCGAACGATGATCTTCATCCTGCCGTTATTTAACTCGGGAACGGACGCCTAAAGTAATTTATTTTTACACCCCAGTATCGAAAAAATTAAGCTCACAGTAATTTTAATGCGGTTCTTTCATTTTTAAATATTTTTTTCTTTCTCTTTACTTTTTTTCCAGAAAATGTTGAGTAAACTTACTTACATATTGTCCTCAAATACTAATAAATTTTAGAACAATAAAAATACGATACGTAATTAATAACAATGACTTTTAATTGAAGTGTAAAAATCACCAGGTGACCATTTATGCAAAAAAAGGGGCAAGCGTTCCCGGGTTAATTGGCAAATGTTTACACTGTACAATCGAGCGCCGTGATACGATAAAACGATAAAAATCGTTTTCTTTCGTACAGCAAATGCATAAAATAAAGTATCACTTTCGACTAATTTAATTTACAGAACTTCTAAAAGCATCTAATTATGTACTCGAAAATAAAATTAATTATCGCTTCCTAATGACTATTTTAATATCCAAAACCTGTATCTGTTGATGTAATCTGGAATCAATTTTTGTCTTTAGGCAAAAACCTAGAAAAATATTAATAAGTAATCATCGAATTGTGATGATCTCTTTTCAGCCATCGTCAATCGTCTTCTGGGCTTTGTCGCACGCGGACTCCGCGTGTGATGTGCTCGTCGTCGCGCGGCAAACGCACACCGATCGATACACCGGGCGCGCTTGTTGCACGCTGGATCGAGAGAACACGGAGCTTCGGTGATTTCGCCCTGGACACGAGCGTATGCATATGCATGTGCACGGACGAACGCGTCGTGCACGCATCGTCGTCCTCGCAATAAAATCAACGGACGGTCGCTCAATTTCCAGGGCGAAGCTGGCTTAGATTCTCGAACGCGAGACGAGACGACAGGAGGAAGTGCCCTCTTGTCGTATATATGACACTCGGTGAAAGAAATCGCGCGCGATCGACGACGCGCGCAAGTGCGCTCGAGCGGAATGAAGAAGCGTACTCCTCGACCTAATAAAAAGCGACAGGGGGAGTTAAATGAAGGTCTTTTATACGGGCGCGCGCGGAATCGCGCGGATTGCCGCGCGAAATGTTATTTCAGGTGCTTTGACGATTTTAACAAATCTCGCTTTCGCGCGAGAGCTGAGATTTAATTATCGCGGATAAACGCGGTGGGCGAATTAGGCCAGCCGGAGAGCCTCGGTTATATGATTTCCCAGAGGATTCGTATATAAAAGAGTCCTCGTTCTACTCCGGATCGTTCCAAAGGGGGCTTTCCCTGTGCGTGACACTAATTTCTTTGCATCGACTCGCTCCCGATACTTTGTGAAATTCCTCGGGCTGAAATATCACGAAATCCGCGTAATTTATTCGATTAATCGTCGGTCTTTTGACGCTTCACGGCGACGCGATCGAGAAGACGTTAATAACGTTCCCGCTCGAGTGCACTTTTACCACGTAAAATGAGATTTGCAGCTTTACGCGCGATGAAAATATCGTTTTATTTCTTCCGCCCGCGCACCCCCCTCCGCCATCCCTTCAGGATTTATCCCGTATTCTTCTCGCCTCTTTCTCTCTCTCCGCTCTGTGCGTCGGCCGCGCCGGTCATACACACGTCCCGTGATACACACGGGGCTTTACGAGATTGCTCTCTGAAGGACAGCGGAGGCTGTAAGGTGAGAAATGAGAGAGCGCGGGGGCACGCATTTTCGCGTTACGAGTGCGCCGGCGGATATTGCTTTATTCCGCGCCAGATAGCGTAGCTTAGATACCTTCACTGCGGACAAGACGTCGAATCCGGGGCTGCCCAGCTCGCCCTTCTGCCCTTTGTCACCGGGTCGGCCCTGCGAACAAAGGGATGCTGTGTATTACGTGCCATGGAGTAATAACGATGAAATGAACAAGCTTTTTCCGAATGAGCGTCTCCTCTCTGTTATGTCATAACTGTACAGCGATCAAATATCTCAAGGCTCCTGTTGAGCATTACCTCTCTAATTTGTAAACCAGCTAACTCCGAGAGAAAGTTGGAATTTTTTTTCGAGATTTATACGCGATTCTGTGCAATATTTGAAAAGAATTTTATTATCTATTTTTTATCTTTTGATCTGCTAAATGTTAGAACGATGCGCCGGGATTTCGTTTTCATATCAACTTTGCGTATTGAATCTTTATGAAAGCACTTTCAGCTTTAATTAAGAATTCTGGCGCTCTCGTTACCTTTCAAAAATACCCAACAGCGTAGAGCTCAAAATGTATGTACGGAGATTCCGCGATTATTAAGATTAAATTAAAGGAGATTTCCTTTTCCAAGTAATTTGCGTTTCTAAAATCTACGAACAAGATGCGTGTACGAGTTCTCGCACTTTAATCTCGTTGCAATTATTCTTCATAATAACACACACGTAATTAGTTCTCAGCTACTTTAATTTCACGCAACATAATTAGTCTTTAACTATTTCAACTTCACAAACATAATTACTTATATCGATGCAAAGTCGACAGATATAAATGCTCGCTATATAATTCATGCCAATAGATTAGAAAGCAACAAATTATACCTCTCATTATTCACCTCTGTAAGAAATAAAAAAAAATGAAATTATTAGACGAATTAGAAGACAATTAAAAAAAAGATAGGTAAATTTAAATCAAGTCGCATATTTTTTTATACTGTATAAAATGCAATAGGATCAGATTTAATCTACAAAGGTGCTGTACTGGAGAGGGGAGGAGAGTATTCGATCAAAAAAGCCTGAAGCATTCTATTTCACTCTGTACGCGGTTTATTCAGATCCATTTCTGCGTACTGTATCAATGCACGAGAACCACCATTATCGTGCGGCGTGCGTAACCTTCGCGACGTATCTCGACGAAGAGAACGCAGACCCGCATAAAATTTCGGACTCCGCAAACCTGCGGACACACCCGAGGGAGATTCAACGATTACGCGATTCAACGAGGGTTAAAATCGCGATTTAATATTTCGCCCGGGTACGTAGGTCGCGGCGCAGGCTAGCGCGGTTGTAAATTTCCAAGAAGATAAACCTGGTGTGTGTTTGCGCGGCGGATCCTTGCCCCCGGAGTAGCGGAGTAGAGAGTAAACTCCGCGATCCCGAGGCAAATTGCGGAGTCACTGCTACCGCTGTAACCCGCGCGCTATGACTATTTGCACGAAATCCGATATAAACGCCGGATTCGTTATTCGAATCTCGGAATACCCTTAGTACGGATCCGCGCGGGTATTGGTCGCCCGGCGCGACTGTGTACACACTCGTTTGCCACACTCGTTTAAAAAGAAAACGCCCGGGCCGGGCAAAGAGAGGAACGCGAGGGAAGGAGCCGATCGTGCGGGTCCTTTCTTCCCGGCCATCGACAGAACAAACAACTCGCGATATTTGCAATGCACTTATTGGTCTCTCCCTCTCTCTTCCTCCCTCCCTTCCTTCCCTCCTCTCTCTCTCTCTTTCAATCGCGCACGTACTCGGTCTTTTCTTCTCGGACACATTTCCTCGCTATCTGTTTGCTCTGTCGTTTGTACCTTACCGCCACCGAGATCCAGTCACGTCAGTATCCTACCACACAACACGGCTCCTCATGTATACGAAACCATCGTCTGTGAATTCTTCGAAACGGATTGTTCTTTAATGAAAATTTTATCGGACACAATCTTTTTTCACAATTCTAGCATGCGGTGCCCCTGGTGACTGCGTGTCACAAATTATGACAATTCAATTAAAGTCCACTCGAGATCGAGTAAGAAATTACATTTTCTTATCTAGTCGCCCGCATCGCGAAAACACTTATTAGCGTGTCGTCAACCTTCTTAATTAATCACGTAGCGTCCGTAATTAAAGGAAATAGCAGTAATTCCGCGACATCCTGCGCGACATCAAACGTATACGCGACACACCGCCGAGCACGTGTGTGTACACGAATAGACAGAGGCTGCTCTCCATACGCCAAGGCAAACTAGGTGGCCGCAAAGGGCCACCGACGCGCATACAAGGGCCTGTCATGCGAAAAGACTTTGCGTGTCACGAGGACCTTGCATAACCGAGAGAGTCACGCATATATATATACAAGGATGTATGTGCGGAGATTATAATACAAGGACCCCGTCGTGTAACCAGCACGAGGAGCCTCGTGCAAGCATCTCTCGTGTGCCGGGATGGATCGTCGAAGTGAAACACGCAGACTATGGAACTTCTATACCCTATCCTAATACGCGAATTTAGTTAATAATAACGTATTCCGTTAGATGATGGTTCTCATCTTACCTCTCTCGAATATACAGATCTGGTTTCGTCGAAAGCGCAATAACGTATCGCATCCGCAATCGATTTGCGTGTGCAACGGCTAGACGGCTGTATAATAGGACGGCGAAATATAAGGAATGATCAATCTATGCTCGCGTCAATCCGATTTTCGTGTCTGCTTTTTCGAAGAGACACGTCGCCATTATCTATGTATAGACTGTTATACATTTATGGATAAGCGAAAGGCGAGTGACAAAGAACGGCCGTTTGCGTGTCGCGACTTTGCACACTTCTTACGTCCGTAGCGCGAAAAAAAGGTGATGGCAGGCCGGGTGATGAACAGGTTCGAACAATGAATCGGATTGAAGTTGAAAAAAATCGCATCTCGGAGAAAATATAACGATCAAGCGCAGACGAGTACCTAACTGCTTCCCAACGAACAGCGGAGTTAATAGAGTAAGTGAGTGCAAGTGAGTGAGCAAATCTTCAATTTAAAATCCGATTCATCTTCCAATCCTATTCGCGACCGCCGCCGCTACAACCGCGAATAAGGATATAGAGTTGTCTTAATAAATCACGATAACTCGAACTACGAAGTGCTGGCACGTTAAAAAAAATACAATGTGAATTTGTGTATACCGGATGAATAAATCTAATAAATTACATTTATTTGCCGAGAGCTGAATAATTTGATTTATTAACCCTACAATAACGACGTTGTACAGCGCAATAACGGTAACGTCGCTCTTGTGTTTTGTTTCCTTTTATAACAAAGCTCTTCTCGCTGCGTAAATATATTCACAGGTAAGTGAAATTAACGGTAATCTTCTCCAATATTTTTTTTACTTGAAAAAGTTGCTTGTAGCTAAAAAGTCGACGTCTGTCTGTAAACCCGTAGATTATTGCTGCAACTTTAAAATGCTTTATATTGTTTATCAATACGCGCTATGCATTGTATTGGAATTCTAGAGAATACTTTGTTTAACCAATTTTCAGACCATCAAAGCAACAATGAGACGATGATCCTCTCGATTAATCGGATTTTCGTAGTTCGTATCCGTATAAATGTCAGCACAAAATATCTGCATCGAATAATGTTCTATTTGATTTTGAATTTCGATATGTTTTTATTCGCATTGCCTGCGTTTGATCCGTGCCCGTCAAAAACCGAGTCCGATAGCGAAATGCATGATATATACCGAATGTACATATATATATCACTTATATGATTGATCATCCTGCATTTTTGCGGCTAATTCGTTTAACATACGTCAGCTGCTCCGGACAAGAGACTCGAGAAAAAGTATGCCAGAACAAGATGAGCCCGAAGCGATTGGTATATGAACGCGTTCCCGTTCGTGTAATCATAGATTGCGACTCGAATACTGATCGAGCTCTGTATCTCGAAATATCAAGACTAAATATCTTACTCCGATTTCTACTGAAATACGACCAGAAGTAGACCGGAAAAGTTTCATCTTTTAGGAACAGCTGCGTTTGACGGAAACTCGATATCAAAATTTTCGCTCTCCTTGCCCTTTCTCTTTCTTTCTCGTATCATTATCTTACGTTTGTCATTTCGAGCGTTCGATTTCATTGCTTTTTTGATCTTCTCCGACGACGTCCCTTCGTCACCGGGATGCGCGACTTCATAAAATGAAGTACTTATTTAACTAAATCGATTGGGAAGGAAGAGAGAGGTAGGCTATTTAAATAAAATGTCGCTCTCGTATTTGAGAACAGTATAGATGCTCTCAAAATGTCTTAAGTGACCTCGTTTCGCACCTGTGCAATTAGGACAGAAAATTTAGATAAGACATTTAAATTTATATCGTATTGATTAAAATATATACGAACAATCGTCAGTTATCGACAATTCAGTCAAGTAAAAAATTTCAGGGATATCATCTATATATTTAATCGCGTGCTGATTGTCTCGCAGTTTTTCTAGTGTTTGTTTTTGTATACCGATCGACTTCGTGAAATTAAAATGTTTAAAATATCATAAATTTAATGCAGCCTGGACATATTTACGTGATCGCAATAAAAAAAGAAGAAATTATCAGATTTATTACGATGACACCTCGCACAGGTATAAATTTCGATAAAACAGGTTTCTCGCCGCACGAAATATATTATGATTAAAGCTCTCTCACGCCCATAACCATTATTCTATCAAATAATGTTATTCTCAGAACGTTAAGCGTTCGCGAAATAAAATATTGCCTCTTGCGTTTTTTTACGAAGCAATTAATTTCGCACGCTTCGTAACGCCATGACGAAAATTAAAATGGTAAATTATGCGGCGAACTTACCGGATCACCTTTGGGCCCGTCCAAGCCGATAGGTCCCTGAAAGAACACCGCCAGTGAGTGCCAGTCGTCGCTCACGCGTCCGTAACGACGAACGAAGAAAAGTGAAAAATTGCGTGCGGGCCGAGCGAGCCCTTGGAAATATTCATTCCTTGTGTATGTAACATGTAATAAACACGGGCGAGCGCGACAAACCAGAACCGATGATGAGTCGTTATGCTTCCAGGCGCGACAAAAGTGCATTCGCATGATCCTGTCTGTGATAATGACGCGTACATTTGCGACGAAGCGAGGAATCGCGAGGAAGCGCTGTTAATAGAAATTTTATTCGGCACACGTGAATGTTTAATTTTGCGCAGCTTCGATCCTGACGGGGCAACTTTCCATAT
Organism: Temnothorax longispinosus; assembly: GCF_030848805.1. Taxonomy (NCBI): domain Eukaryota; kingdom Metazoa; phylum Arthropoda; class Insecta; order Hymenoptera; family Formicidae; genus Temnothorax; species Temnothorax longispinosus. The sequence goes on along the minus strand of NC_092362.1, from coordinate 4,136,292 downwards.
TTGATGCCGGGTCATATCTCGAAATTGGTGCGTTTCGCCGTGGCGCCAATTTATACGGTATTTCTTTCGATATCGTTGCTACCGTGATTAATCAGACTCGACAGATAAATGTCAGTTATTTCTGTATCTAATTTACATATTTTTGATTACGTGCAATTCAAATGAGAGGAAACGCACAATATTCTTTATCAATTAACCGAATTTATAAATTGTGTATATATTCAATATTGTATATATAAAAGATCAATTTCCCGCAAGAGAATTTGACTTTCCGACGCGATCTAAATTTTATTAAAACGAACATTTCTCTCGCAAAGTACTTCTCGAGATATTCATTTCGTCCACGGATAGATTGATCTCCATTCGGCAATTACCAGCTTCGTCGAAATGATAACTTGATACTTAGTAAGTCGGAAACGTTGATAGGCGGCTCAAAATTGCCAGCAATTAAATCGAGGAGTGATACTCGAAGCGAAGAATGCAATTAACCCGGTTCCTCGACGCGTATAACAGTTGCACCTTCAGTCGTCAAAGCGACGCGCGCGATACAATGATGGAAGCGAGAATGCCGAAGTCCGATTTCGTGCTTCGATCGCGCGTACGAATCGCGCTGATGCACGATACAAAAAAAAAAAAGAATAAAAAATCCAGATGAGTAGCTTACAATCGAGAGCCGGAAGAGGATCCAGATCGAGAGACAGCTCGCGGATAAAGAAGCGGGTCAAACGAGCAAAAATCGCACATCAGCGGGCTACATGATACGCATTAATGGCACTTAATGACTGTTATGTTCGATGGACATAGTGTGGTGAGAGTCCGTGGTGTTCGAGAGACAGAGTGACAGCGAGAAAGAGACAGGCAGAGAAACACGGAGAGACGAATGCAAATGTGGAGGATATGAGACAGACATAGGCATACACAGACAGAGATAGAAGCGAGAAGGAGTGTACTTCAGAAAGAAAATAAAAAATAATATACCGGAAAACCGTTCTTGCCCGGCGTCCCGGCCACACCCTGTAAGAAGGGGTATAAAAAATTAAAAACTCGTTTACACGAGAAGGCAGGAGAGGGAGAGAGGTGGGGGGATTTACTCAGGGTACTCTCTCGCGCGCATGCAAAAGCGATTATTTCGCGGGCCGGCCGATCGTGCCCGCGATATTATCGGCCCCAGTCCCGTATGCATACATATATATACGTGTATGTGTATACGATCCCGGCTGTAAGGATCCGTATACACTGCCGCCCGCCGATAATTATTCCGGCCAATTAGATATTCCACGGGCGTATAAGCACGCGCGCACGCACACTAGTTGATGCCGATCCATTCCCTCCCCGTTCTCCCGGTGTTCCGCCAATCCGATCTTTGATTACGCGACGATGCGCTCGCTCGATCGGCAATCGCGAGGGAAATCCGATCGCGCGCCTCTGGAACACCCACGATGCTGCGCAGCCGAAGAGAGAACCTGCTCGTCGCGACGGGCGAACAAAATTTCGACGTCGATGATTAAGTTCGACAGATAACGATCCGGGGCTCTTTAAATCCATTATTTCTTATAATTTTGAAATTTAATTCGGCGGACGATACGTCGGGAAATAAAAAAATAAACACAAGATTTGACAATAAATCAAATTTAAAGGAGAGAATAATAGCCCTTGAGTTTTGTATTAGGGTCGAAAATGTGAATAAGTTGTTGTATGTAACGTATAACTTTGCAACACACTAATTAATTACTCCTTGACATAATGTAAGTTGGTATCGCGCGAGTGAGATTAATTTGTTTCTCCACAACGTTATGTTGTAACTTCAGCATTTTAATCGCCGAGTCATCCGGCATCGATATTTCTTATTATAAAATGCAACTGGCAGGAAAGTGCCAATTAAATACCAAATAAGCTCTTTCTGCAACTGGAATGTAGCTTTATTTTTGATCCGGCGTAATTACGCGAGAAAGTTTTCGATAATCCTCGTGTTGAATTAAAGACACGGCCCGCAGGAGCAGTCTAACAAACTTCTACTTTTCCTTAATAGGAGGAAGAAAAATTGATTTCCCTTGAAGTTTATAGCGTACACCATGATTAATACACGGTCGCTCTCAGCTTGTTTCTTTAAAACTTTACAGTTTTGGACCGTCTTCGCGGGAGTGTGACTTCAATTCTCCTTGTACCGGTCACGCGTGTGCGCGAGTCTCGCAAAAAAAAAAGCGCGTACTGCTTACATTAGTCACCGCTCAGTGTACTTAGTCTCGAGTCCAGAAAAGGGGGACAGGGGGAGTAATATAACGCGTACCGTTAACTACTACTTCATGCATGGAGCTGCTGCACTCCCTAATAAACACACTCGCGCGCACACACACAACTGCACGTGCGATGTATCAGTGCACTAATACCGGATATGTATATATATGTGTATATATACGGCGTGCTCTTCGCACGATACCGAAGCATCAGCACGAAGGTACTCACCGGCGCACCGGGCTCCCCGGGATCGCCCTTCTTCCCTTTCTTGCCCCTCTTTCCGGGTGGACCCGGCTCACCGGGTGGACCTGAAACACGAACAATGAAACTATGAAGTCGAGACAAACTATATATAATACCTGAAATACTTTCCATTCTCTTTTAGCAATAGAATGGCAAGTGTGCAGTTTCGATTTTCTTGTTGTCGAACAAGAAAAATGTATAAAATGTATACTAGGGATAGATAATTCAACTTGTCTCACAGCTACGTTAAAGAACCTTGTTTAAGTCTTTAAACAAGTCGTTTGGCAGCGCGATTTAAGCAAGCTATCCATCTCGCATGTTTCACGCTTCAAAGTGTACAAAGTGTACAAAAATTTCCTGGTATTCGAAACTGCAATTATTCGCTCTCTACGTGACATTTTAAATCTGCACAGCTGAGTGCAGTTTCAAATGTTTCATTTTTAGATAAAAGTACCGTTGTTACAAAATCCTAGTCGCAGCCGCTGTTTCAGCTCTACGAGAATGAGACGATCTTCAGCGAAATAAGAATGTCTATTGAAGTTCACGAGAAAGAATTTTTATCCTATGACCAATCGCTTGAGAATAAAATCACCAAGGACACACCCTATACAGCCCGAGAGTATTACAGCTAACGAAGTGTTACCATCGCGATGAAAATGAGTTTTCGGGATTGCGCCCGCGGATAAACTTCGGCGATAAGCTTTATAGGGTGCCAGGATACCGTTCAATATCTTGTTTAGATATTTATATAGGGATAAATTCGAAATGAGAGCATGACTCTATAATTATTGTCATATATGGCTCTCGTAGCTTTCCAACTATTAATATCGCAATTTATTTATATCCTGTCTCTCCCCGTTCAGTTCCACTCGCTACTCGTCTATTTCGAGGCGCTGCAACATTCGGATTTGCAACTTTAAGTAGTTTCGTAATCATACGTAACTCTCGACGTTCGGACAAATCTATCATTATCCTAACTTCATTCCCGCGGTTGCGTGATGAAAGGGCATCCGGTAACGGCGGACCACCCCGTAGCGCGCGAATGCCGGCGGGTTCGAAGTGAATGGGCGAAAAGACCGATAGATTTGACGCGTAATGAAATTACATCGTCGTACTCGTCCGTAGGATTTCCGAAAATCGAGGGGAACGAATGCGCGGCAATGCAGGCGAAAATCTGATCGACCAGGCTCCGCGGCATGAAACGTAACGGGACTAATTCTTTTATTTGACATTTGATTTTGTTTCATTTTATTTGACATGGCTCCGGCCAGTGGACGTTTACGTACGTGTATGTATCCCCTTTTCGGCTTCATTACTTGGAAAAACGAAAAATCCGCGCTCGGCAGGTTTCGACGAGCGCAACGAATGGAAATATATTGTACAACGCTATATGTTCCAACGTGGTTCGACTCGTCGTGATTAAACAATATCATTCTAAAAAAGGGAAAACTGTATTTACACGATTTCCTATCCCAAAGCATGAAACACTTTTAATGAATTGTTATATAAGCGGACTAGCCCGCGCAGTTTCACGAAATAAAAGATAATTTTTTCACAGTAGATTGTAACACATTCGAAAATAAAATAACCAACGAAGCATTTAGACAAAATTTACTGCATCCTTTGATTTATGGGAAAGCTATAACCATGATTCGTGACTCATTAAGTGCTTCGCATTTCTGACAGAAACTGCACGTTTTTTTTTTTAGCAACCAAATTGAAAATTGTTACAAATTATAGCAAACGGGCATAGCACAGACATGCATTTCCACGATGATACGAACGCTGCGCCTGAGGGTGGGATGCTGCTGCAACTCGTCTCTTGTCGTTCGCGTTATTCTAATTTCCGGCAGGGACTTGCCTGACATTCAGGGTCGGGGAACCCTCTCTCTACCCCTCCCCCTTCTCTCTTTTGGGGAACAATTCGATCGTGATTTATTCCCGGGGCTGCTGGCCGCTCGGACAAAGGCGTGACGAGCGGTTCTCCTTTTATTTTCCATTTATCGCCACCGGCAAACATCGCGCAGGGGATGATGTCATATCCTCCGAAGGGGGAACGAGGGGAAGCCGCAAACTGAAGTCGCCCACGGGGACGAAGCGCATCACGTCACAGTGGATAGTAACTCGGGCAGATTTTTTTACAATTAAAGAGCTTGGGGCGGTAACGCGCGAAACTGCGCGAGGGAAAAGTTGCGCGGAAACATTTTTTTTTTTTGTAGAAAGTGGCAACTTGGCAAACCGTCAGCTGACGTCTGATATCAGCTGACAGCTTTTGTTTACGTAGCTTACTAACGATTCATTTATACAGATTTCATCTGCGGATTTTGAATAATTCGTACTTGATTTTTCTCAAATAAAAAAAGGATATATATATCTCAAATAAAAAAAAAAAAGATATAAGCAATTGGAAATCTAGATTTATCCAATATTTTAAATTTTAGAATAGATATTATTATTCAATTTGAAACGGACTACATTTCAAAAAAAATTTTTACCTAGAGAGAATTATTTGAATTTTAGAAGAGAAAGAACTTCGTAATTTCAATATCATATAATATCGATTTTATTTAAAACTTTTCACGAGAGGAGCAACGTTTATATCGCACCGGTATATACGAATGAATAAACGAATGAATAATTAACTGATTACATATCATAAAACTGATCGATATTATGAATTAATTAATATTGATAAGAGTTTTATTTAGCTGTCCATTATTAAATTGACAAAGTACGATTAGAGATTTGCCGCACAATCGGTTGTTTGACCGCGAAAATTGGTCGGAACTCAACTCCCAGGTCCCTCTCGAGGGGTGGATATGAGAGCACACTCCATTTAGTAGACACGAAACTGTCAGTACGATCGTTCGTAGCGTTCCACAGCAATTCTGGATAATCTGCTCTGACGGTTACACCTCGGCCGTAATCCACGACGTGTGTAGAAATAACGACGTACGTGCCGATCGCGCGTATTTCTCGACGGCATGGCAGCTGGCGGACGCGTATGGACGTGTATACGTCTACGCGTCTCGAGAGAGCGCACCGGTTTGTATCTCGGTATCTCCGAGAATAAAAAGTCAGAGAAGGCAGATGGCATAATCCCGCCATCACACGTCGAGAAGCATGGCCCTTTCGAGGATTACGCGACGGGAAAGGCGACTGGGATATGCGCTGCGGCTACTGGATATCCGACAGACAGCTCTATCAAAATTATATAAGTGAAGCGCGGTGCGCGCAACTTTTAAATCCGACACGGATTTGCAGGGATGTAAGCTCGCGAAAGACGCAAGCTAAATGAATCAACGTGAATGAGTTATTTAATATTCGAATAATATACGGCATATATGTTCTAATAATTATCAAAAAATGTTATAATTTCAATACAAAATGTTATAATTTCAAAGTTGCACATGGGAAAATGTTTAAGTAAGAAAAGTGTCTTCTCTCTAGCTTTTTTTTATATCTATATTACAGTCTTTAGTTTAGAGTTCTTCGTGACTCGGATAAACTCATATTAATAAATACACAAAACGATAAAAATACACTGTTCTACTTTGAAAAATTGGCACGTCACTCTCGTCGAACTCGACGATTCGCTTTTTGCAACGTAACACGATATCCAGTTCCCGCAGCGGTACCGTACGCGATAAGAAACGACGAGTGCGAGTTCGGTAATGCTCCGGTATGGGGAAGAAGAAGCGGAGGCAGGCGCGAACGGGACGAAGAAGCCGACGACGGCGAAGCAACGATCGATCGATGTCGATCAGTATCGAGATAAAAAAGAGGTGACTCCCCCCCTCGCTCGTCCCGGCTGCGCCCGCTATTCTCTCGGCGCGGCGCGGCAAGTTTTCGCCACCCCGCGGTTCTCATCAGACCGCGCAGATGACGGGTGCCGCCGCCTCGCCTCCTCGAATACTTGTACTTGTCGCGAATACCCGGGGTATAACGAGGAAAGTTTGCGACGGCGGACATCGTTGATCGCTGCCGCTCTCTCTCTCTCTCGCGGCTCGGCAAGAAGCGACCAAAACGAACTTTGCGAGCCGCAACGCGGCCGTCATGTCGAGCGGATTGCGATATGTCGAGCAAATACATGAAAGGGAGGAGAATGACAGCTGTCGCAGGATTAAAGAAAACTTTGGAATACATTTATTTTTGTAAACGGAATAAATCATTCGCGTTGCCTTTCGTAGGTTTCGGAACCAGTAAATTTTCGTTTTATGGAAGCAAGATTCAAGCATACAACGTCTATTAAAACCTTCATTTAAATTTAATTATTTATTAATTGCAATTTATGTAAGATATTTAATTATAAAAATATTTAATTTAATTAGAAATTAATTAGAAAAATTCAGCTAATACGTTATAATAAACAATGACATATTTTAAAGCTTTCATTGAAGTAAATTGAATAAAATTCCATAAATAGTTTGTCATTTAAAAGGAGATGCAAATTAGGTTGTACATTTCAGGAATCTCTTTTAGGATATTAAAAACCTAAATTCGATGTATACTTATTTAAAAAAAAAATGTTATTTTTAATTTTAATATTATTTTTTTCATGTCTTATTTTTTCACGTTAACTAGCTATATTTATTCTATAGTGCGCGATATGTAGTAACACGTACCTTTCTTTATAAAAACACAGCTGAATTGCAATACGTTCACATCAGAACATTCAACAATTTCCTGCTCCAATCGACTCGTAAAATGCACCGTTCGCGCTTGTTCATTTCGCCCACCGGGATAGTTCGCATACGTGCGATTCCAGCGACATAGCGGCCCAATTGCTCGGTAATTCGGTGTGTGTCTTCATCTTTTCACGAATGTACCGTATACGAAGGTGCGAGATGAGGCGAAGCGAGGCGAGACAAAAGGAGCGCGCGCGCGTCGCGCCGAGATCGAGACAAAGAGAAAATGACGAAGAAACACGCGCGGGAAATAACCGCGTAGTCTAGACACGACTGAAATACTTCGGGACGGCGATGTGCAACACACGCCGGAACAGGGAGAGAAACTTTCATCTTTCGCTCCCGCGGGAAACCTCCTCGCGGCTCTCTCTCTCTTCCTCCACCGCAGCTTCCGACATTGTCAACCCTCTTGGAATCTCTCGCGTGAATAAGAACGAGATTAACGCGACATTTTGGCAAAGTTCCGAGGAGAGAGAAAGAAAGAAAGAGAGGAAGAGATGGGGAAAGAGACAAGAAAGGGACCGTGTATACAACGCGCACCGCGTTAACGACACACCGCGCGCTCGTTCCGCAAAATAGAGTCACGCGGCTGGAAAATGATCGCGGTGGCGGCGACGGCCGTAAAGCCCCGGTACACGTATAGCGGAGCATTCTCCGACAGGCGCATTTTCCGCGGGATTTCTCCCTTTTCTATTAGGCGCCGGTGGCCCTTTCTCCACGAGCGCCGAGCGTTCGACGGGAAAAGAAATCGACCGAATTCCCCCACGGTCCACGGAGCAGCCGCAGCCGCGAGAACTACTGAACCGGGATGCTATGCATCAGGATCGGCTGACGCTGATTAGCCCTATTTTTTTCTTCCGCGCCCCTGTGTAATAACTGGGGCTATAATTCAGAGAGGAACGACGGCTCGCTGGAATTGATTAATCATCGCCGCGCTTTCAATCCTGAATACTCTTTGTTTCATTTGTAATATGCATGCAAACGCATAATAATCAATATCATCGTTATAATTTATGGAGATATTCTGAATTCAAATCAGTTGACGCTAAAAGGGCTCGAGCGAGAAGGTGACGTGAGGTACCTATCGATATTACGATGTCTCTGAGATGTATCTTGAAAATATGTGGCCAGAATTTTTCAAAATTTTTAGTGATAAATAAATAAATTGATACATACGAGAAATATATGTTCTACATCAACATCATATGAAAAATAAATGATAAATCTACGCAAATATAATAAAAACGCTGGCTTATGACAGTTTGTTTTCAGATCATTTAGTGTTGCGCGTGACAGAAATTCATCGATTGATATGAGCACCAGACACAGTTTAGATAACGCGTAAAAAAAAAGCCAAACGGATTTATCGGCTCCAATTTTCGTCGAAAAAGCCAATACATTTCTGAATATGACAGCTGTCCGCACAATCGAAACTTTTGTGCGCGAAACCAAAAAGCACTGTATCTTCATTCTACAGCTGTTTAAGTCTTTAAAGTAAAAGAAAATATATTTCGTAAAATCTCAATGTGTTTCAAGTGTGACTTTTTTCACCTTTTCCCTCACCACGGCCTGAGAAGAACTCATTTGGTATCCCCGGCAAACCTTCGGTTACACTTCCGCAAAATTTATTTTCGCGGAACGCTCCGTGACGTTTATTCTGCTCCTTTTTCCCCAAACTTTTCACGAGCGCGGTGCATCTCTGTCAAAGAACGGTCGTTATAATACGCGTACGCCGATGCGACCTTCGCGTAGCTCGTCTCTGAAACACTGACAGTTAATTGCCTTTGTCGGGTTGTTAAAAAGCAATTACTCGCCGCGACCGTATTTGCGAACCGTGCCCGTCGGCCGGGGAGGGACTCCCGGGAGTGTATTTAGCGGAAGCCGGCGGAGAGCCGTCGATAGCCAAAGAAAATAATTACCCTTCCGCCGTCCGCGTTTCTTGCGGAACGCGCACGATCAAAATCAACATCGGTTCCCCTCGGCCTCACCTTTGGTACACTTTTATCTGTGCGATCAAGCAACGCATTATATTCCCACCTCCACGAAGATGACTGAGCGAGAATTATTAATCTTTTCCATCAAATCAATTTGTTTTTATTAAGCTTTCTGTAATATCGAAAACATAAATGAAGAACAATATTTGATACACAAGACGTATACGACGACCACGAGCGAAATAAAATAAAACAAATCAGATCCAGCTCAAAAAAGCTTGTATAAAAATTTTTCAAATTCAATAATATTTTTCGATGCGGTCGTTTGTCATTTAACGCTTACGTTCCAAAATACGTTACGATATATTTGAAAGCAAAATATTTATTTTTTAAAAGTAAATATTACACCATTTTTATAAATTAATCAACAAATGTTAACATAACATAATAAGATATTTTTTATGTACGTTTGTACGTATAATATAAAAAATTATTTGATTATTTTCAATTCAGTATCACAATAGGTATACTAGAAGCTTCATTGCTTAAATTGCGAATTAAATTAGAACGACATCAAATCAGATTTAAAAATAGTTCGAATTAATTTTGTAAGCAAACTGAACCGACCGTTTTGTTTCAATTTTCAACAGGAGGAACAGAATATAAACTTTGTTGCTACGATATCGCATTCTCCCCTTCGATGCACCCCCCGCAATTATATCGAGCCACCGCTGACAAGCTTTAATGCGACCAGCCGGGAGTTAGTTTCCACTATCTGCCTTCGGGAACGGGAAATATCGTCTTCGTAATCGAGTAGCCCCTCGGTTCCGCAACGCGCAGGGGTTTATCTCTACACAGGGACGAGGAGTTTCGGTATTGACGCCCGAGAGTTGCAAGACTCGAACGCCGATGCGCTCTTGGTCGCGTCGCGACAACCCGAATATCCCAGATTTATACGCAATGTTTTCGCTGCTCCCGTTTTTTCCTCTCTCGCTTTTTTTTTTGCGCGCTATGCAGGAAGCGCGCGGAAAAACGGAGCGCGGCGATCGTAAAATCCATTACGTATCCCCGGCCGCCTCTCTCGCGGTTATTAAAAAAAAAACAACGTTCTCTGAATATGCGTTTGTCAAACGCGGCGCCATGAGTTCGCGCATAGCTCGCGAGGCAAAATGCTACTTATTTGAACGAGAAAACCGAGTAAAGTTGCTACAATGAGGTAAGAAGCATGTTAAGCCCCGGACACACGAATCGACGGAAGACGTAAGACGTAAATCGTAAGGAAATCCACTAATCAGAGTCGACTATTCCCCTCTTCTTCCCTCTTAAAGAGGGGAATAGTCGACTCTGATTGGTGGATTTCCTTACGATTTACGTCTTACGTCTTCCGTCGATTTGTGTATGAAGGCCTTTAAGGGCGCAGTAAGTAGTTACCGCCGTAATCATCACTCCGTCAATAAACCTGCTTCTCGCGAGTCCGCCGTTGCAAACATAACATATGTAAAACTTGTGAACGCGAAACGACATTTGCTTTTTGCGATTTACGATAGAATAGAAAATTTATCTGAATTATTAAAAAAAAAAAAAACAAAGTTTTGTTAACACAAAACGATCTTCATGTTACAATATATTGTATTTTACAGCTTTTAAAAACGTTAAAAAATTTTTAACGTTCTTTCAGAGAAGAAACTTTCAATAATGTAACGAATAGTCGACACGTCTTATGACTTCGTGTTATCCACCAAACAAGAATTTATGGCTTTAAATAACCTTATAATTATCATCAGGCTCATCGTTGAAAGCTAGTTTACTTAGCCACGTGGCAAAATTACCCCGATCGACCTTACGTTTTGCTTTTATATTTAGACTCTCGAGCGCTAATCAAGACGCATAGTGTAACCGGACTCTCTAAGCTTCCGAGAGATAGTTGAGAGACTCTGCTGACGGCACGAGAGAGCAGCCACGACAGACAGAAGAGCAGGCGCGGGCAGGCAGGCAAGCCGGCGGGCAGGACGTGAAAGAGAGAGGGACCTCACATGTCGCGGCCGCGGGGCAGTACGGTTATGCCGGGCCGCCGAGCTCCGATTCCCGCCCCGGTAGTTTCCCATGATTGAGATACATAATCGGTACTCCCCGATGTATATACTACCCTATCCTGCAACGACCTACCGTCTCGCGAAAACGTATACTCTCTCTTCTTTTCCGTTTAGCTGTCTCTTTTTCTCTATCGCTGTGTACGTCATCTCCGACTGCATCCTGCGCTGTTCTTCTCGATTAAAAGAAGGATAAGAAATGCATTTTAGCTTTCGCTATCCTGCTCGATGTACAAACGCACATACGAGTCTAGTTCCTATATTCTTATATATCTTCACTGTTAAACTCATAGTGTCAAATTAAATATACTCAATTTGAGTCATTTTTAACCATTCCTATATATAAGTCGCCACTGCTTTTATTCAATATGTTAATTTAACTAAAACAGTTTAACTAAACCAATAGAGTTAAAATAATACTGTTTTGCGTTAAAATAATAAATGTCGATTCACATGGTGAAACAAGTTAAAAATAACAAAATGTTATTTAACTCAAGGTATTGGTTTAATTCTATGTTTTAATATTTAACAGTTTGCCTCCACTTTTCCTCAAATGTTTATTCGAGAATTATCGTTCGCGAAAACGTGTGTATATGATTCCAATGTATAAATGTATGTGAGTTATCCGTAGTGTATTGAACTCGGGTCCATGGTTCGCTAAGTCCAAATGACTGTATTGACCAGTCATCCCTGCGGGAGTAATCTGCATTGGGAATTTGAGATAGGTAGACAGTCAACGTTTTGGAATTCAGTTTTTGAAAATTCGATAGAATATGCATGATAAGGAAACTTATTGATGCGGTAAAGACGTATCTTGTTTCGGTTATGTCAAAGTTACATATTAGAAGATATCTTGTTCGTTGCTGAAGTTTGAAACAAATGTAAGCAACCTTGGAAGATGCTTTCACAAATTGAAAAACTTATTCTATTGGAAAAGATATGCTACATATATAAATGTATCGTACTCGTTGCGTTTGCCACAAATGATTGATTCCACCCAGCGAAGAGGATGCGTTTGAAAGCGGTCAAGTAAGCGTTTTTGTTGCTTTAACATTGAATTTAGAAGAGAGCTAATATAGCAATAATTTAAAAAAATTAATACAGTCTTCTGATATAATTTTCTTCAGTGAGGTTTGACAATAGTTTTTAAAAATAGTTTTTAAAAATTGTACTTTTTCTTTGGCAAATATAAACTAGCGGCATAAAATAACGTTGCCATTGTGCTCGGCGATGTGATTAGAGTTAAAAAAAAAACTCGCATACCGAAAACAAATATAGTCAATCAAGCAATCGCTTCTCTCTCAGATGCAAACATCGTACTTTAGCGATAACTGCGTTCCAATCAACGCGGGGTATTCTTCCGCTGGCTAGTAGGACAGGATTTCACCGTGGGGAGAAACGTTCTGCGGGGCCCCGCAGGCGCAGCGGTAGTCCCGCGGCCCTCCCTCTAAATCATACGCGTCGTCCGCTGACGATGAATACCTCCGTGCCACAGCGGAGACCCCCGGGCGCGAGGAAACCAGGGGTTCCGCAGGGCTTGTTGCGATCGTGTCGGCAATCCCGCTACTGAACGCTGGCAGGCTCTTAGTTTATCTATCGCATTTGTGGATTGCGCGGACTCTGACTAACTTTGCATGAGCTCGATTAAAGGCGGGAGCATCCAAGAGTACAATAATTTATAACGAATAGACGGCTGAATGCCTGATGCACAATACCCAAAATTTCAATAATCGATTAACATGAAGAAGATAAAGGTCCTTTGTATCCCTATCTTTCTAAATTTAAACAACAAATTTTGAAGCACTTTTGAGGACAGAATTATGTAGTTTTCTATATATTTATATGCGTTATTTGCATTTTGCTACAAAAATAAAGATACAAAACCTTCAGTGTTTCGATGATTCTCGTAGTTGTAACGTGTGGATAATACCTGACCCACCTTTAATCCAACACATAAATATCTAGTTCGAACCTACCAGGATTAAACGACTACGTAAAAACGTATAATACATATTTATATTCACATGGGGAATTAATAGTAATAAAGCGGATGTATCTCATATGGAGACTTTCTAAATGAGGATTTATATCCAGGGCGGGGTTTCCGAAGTTAAAGGCTGGATTCCGCAGCAGATAGCAGTGGCGCAAAGCAGAGGAGATTGCCTTTTCGAGTACGATAAAACGCTTAATGGGCATATCACGGCGACAATATTTGCGACATAAATGGCCGAAAGCTTTCTCGTCGTAATCGCTAGATAATAGTACGATACTAAATAGATTTTCAGAAAAACGCCGCGATAAAATCCGAGTGCCTACCACTTTTGCTCGCCTAGTTTAAGTACCAGACTGGTTTCGCTTAAGCCTGTGAAGATGAATTCAACCAGGATCCTCGGCGAAAACGGAATTTCATTCAAGGATGACAACGCATTTAAATCGGGTATTAGATTTTAAAATATGAGTATGATTCGGAGGTATCAAACGATAAAATTCTGCGTTTGTATTCTAATGCTAAATTTGGCATTAACGATGCAACGTCCGTAAAATTGTCGGTATGGTTGACACGTGACGAAAATATATGTGCACCTCTGTGGCGCAATTTAAAAACTTAATGACCGTATATTGTGTGCAAAATATTCGTGAGGCGACTGATAAAAAGCTATATCAAGCGAATTGTTACGTTCTCGTATTAGTAGAAACGTGATTGTAATACAAACTCACTTTCGATAATATATTTATTGCTTCATCTTTTACAAATAGATGTGTTTTTTCTATATTTGATTTATACAATGAATACGGGAGTATCGTTCATTAAAATGATGTAGAATTTTATTTAATAAAAAAAGTGTGGAAAATTACAAGTTAAATTAATAAAATTCGATCTAATTAAATGCAATGCTGTTTCATCTTCGATGTTTCGACACATTTTCGAATTGAAATTTCGAATTCGATAGTCAGCTAAAACCGAGTAAAATAGCGACGTGCAACGACGCGAACTTGAATAGACGAGATGATGGACCCGCAATTACCGGGGCATTGGTATCGGTCGGTCTATAACAGCGTCATGTCGAGATATACGATCTTAAAATGAGATATAAAGCCGAAACGCGCGGACACATATCGGTCCATAAACCGACGCTCGTTCGCAGACCTGTTTTTGCATAGCGCCGTAAAATTGCTGACATATTATTCGACGCGAAGCATTACGCGCGACGGGAACGCGAAAAGGTATAATCAATAACTGTTTAGCGCTGCGGGGCGATACAACAGCGAATTTACACGCTCCATTCCTGATGATGGACCATTATTCAAAGCCAAAGAAAAATGAATCATTAAACGATGAACAAAGATAATTAATTATTCGCGTTAAAAAAAAAGGAAAGAGATCGCCATTTACAGTCATTAAACACGCAAGAAGGCTTCTTGCGGTTCATGTTCGAGCCATGAAAAGTAATGACGAATATAATTAAACATAAACCCTTTTTGCTCGCTCTGTCTCTTCCTGACGTCGTCCTGACGACATAATTCGTGGCGGTAAACGACGTTCCCCGTGGAGATCGTCGAGCTTGAATTGCTCGAATACCGCGTGGAGAAAGAGCGGTGGAAACGCGAGCGGAAGCGCGATCCCTACGCAAGATCGGATCCGTCTCCGCAACGCATACGCTCGTGGCTCGTAAACCATAACTTACAATCCAGGACACGAATTTCGGTGCCTCCTGCCCGGCTCCTAAGGCGGAATCCGGCGCGGCACCGCAACGGGGGGTCCCGTCGGAGCGCGGGAGGACCGCACGCGGCGAGCTACACAATGAGGAGTCGTCCAACCCGTGTCTTATTATCCGTCTTTCTTCTTTGAATTGTTTCGCTGCGCTTCGCTTTCATTCTCGATGGAGCATCATCTCTCCGTCCCGAAACCCGAGACTATTCTCTCTTTCTCCATCTCCTCTTCTCAGCTGCGAAACGTGCGAACGTTCGTTGCGATTCTCTTCGGAGAAGCGTGCTATCACATCGATATAATTCGCTCGAACTTATAACTGTCCGCCCGAGAAGAGATATCGTGACATGAAACTCGATATGTTTGGCGAATCGCGGTTTAGATTCCCTCGCGTGAAATCTATTTTAAACTCGGCTTAAGATAATTTTGAAAGGCGCGTTATAAATGACGACGATGAATATCTAGTTCTTATTTCATATCTTGTTAGCATTGTCTAATATTATAAATGATTTTTTTTTTCTAAAAGATCGAGGAAGAATTGCGATCAGACTTTCACTGTCAAAATTACAAAATATTTAATTATAATTATTTGACATATTATGCTTGATTTGCATTCTTAATTGTAAAATTTGTCTCTTTTAGTCTCCAACCTTAATTATTATCCGTTTATGCCTAAACTTTCGAGACTGCGTCTTGATCATGAGTCAAGTCGAGTCTTCGGATTTTGCGCTTCTGCTGCGAAATTGTCGAAGTTACTCAAAGGCGTCATTATTATTAATAACCAAACTGTCGAAAATTGCTTCGTTAATCAGTCTTCCTGACGTAACTGTTGGACCCAATTACATCCCAACTACCTTCAATTCTCGCCCCTCTATAGAAATCTTCTCCTCTATACAGAGAATAACTTCCACAGGGAGGAAAACACATTTCCGAGCCCTTCTCCTGCTTGTGCGACCCTGCGTCAACGTACCCTACACGCCCGTATCCAGATCCCGCGCCCTTCCTGCCTCTCCAGTCTCTTTCTGAAATACTGGCTAACGGAATCACGTAGGCGCCTGTAGTAATGGCCCTCGAGTCGGCACTTACTTGCGAAGTTCGAGTAAATTAGGCACAAATCATTTTACCTTCGTCAACGTTATTTATTCTTTCTTATTAATATTCATATTATTCACCATGATATTCATATCATTCATATTATTCTCAGCATTCATAAAAATACTAACAACCCAAAACATAGTATATATTTTTATTTTATACCTTACCTAAAGATTTTCTGCACAATGCTAAAAAAAATGTGCGAGAGATTTATTTATTCTATTTTGCGTAACGAAATGAAAGATAATATCAGTATAATATGAAAATTGCCACGAAATATCCTGCTTTACAGAACAAAATACTCCAGCGTTTATATTCGCCGGTTTCGTACAACAAACTCACTAATGTCACGCGCGAGGGAATTGGCCCCATCGCTAGAGCCGCACATACGACCACGTGGGCGGGTGCTTTATCGTGTGTTCTTTTCACGCGAGATTTACGCCGTCGACGACAATGAACTCGTTATCCCGTAGATTCCGTGCCGGTGGGATTTCCGATTACACGCGCGTCCGCCCCAAGGCCGATCGCGCCGTGATCGCTCGTTCTCTCATGTTGATGATCGTCTTCTACGATATCGAAGCATCAAACCCGTGTTGTCAAGATCGATACGATCGCGAGGGTTTCAGTTACTTCACTTTACGCGAATTCTCTGTCTCTCTTTTCCCGAAGCGATCGAATGATAAATAAAAGTGCCATTCGAGACAACTTTCGTCGAGTTTCCATTAATGAGAGACAAATGTGTGTGCTTTGCACTCGCGGTTGTACAAAACGCAACAAAAATACAGACTTTAATGTAACAGGCGGGAAAAAATTATTACTACTTGTTTAATATTGTTTTTGCAAATTGCATCATTTTTATTTATAGTGGCAGAACGAGATCAGAGAGAGCGACGTTTCTAAAGGCTGGAAAATACGGTACTTCAGCCTCTACCGCAATTATTGCGAGATATACGAGACTCTCTCTCTCTCTCTCTCTAGTTGAAAGATTTAATGGTACTTCAATATACAAAGCTAAGCATGTCAAATTGTACGCTCGTGATACATCGAGATTTTCACTCTCGCGCGGCGTAGGACATCTCTTATCTGATACATTTTACTTTACATTAATGCATCATGATAAACATCGGAAATAATCCGCGCCTTGACTATCGCGTAACGCGAACACGACTGCTGGATTTGAATATTATTCAAGTCGTTATACTCGTCCGTCGTAAAGTGATGTATCAGTTTCATCTAATTGTAAGTAAATCTTTTCACAATAGAATTACTAATCTGCGCGCAATCATATTTGCGTAATAATCTAAAAAAATAAAATAAGTTTTGAGAATGCAAATTTCTATAGCTATATGTTAATAATTTAATTAAGAACCAAGTGTGTTTGGAAAACAACTCTCTCTTATTACACAATATCCTGAACAACAATAAGTTAAGCAACGTGATAAGAAGTTAATATTATAACAAGCTAAGTCAGGCAAAACTGTTTGCGTTTACTGTTAAACGCGAAATTCCGATGAATTTTTCTTTAAGAATAGTACATCGCGCAAGATAAATTCTGGAGCTGAATATTAATCTCGATAATGTTTTACTCTTCGTTAGCTAGAGCCTCTTAAATCCGCTTCACGTGGCACTGTACATCCAGTACAGTGGAACTCTATTCACGTTCACCTCCGAGAGTCTTTCAATTTCGCAAAATGCATTGTGCGCGGTAATACAATGCCACAGAGAGCTCACGGATAATCTCTCCTGCTGGATAATCTCTCCTACGTTTTCTATCTCGTATTTCTCTTATCCATCTTTTCTGGTATCTCACCGGTACATCGTGTGATTAAACTTCTTGCTAATATCTCGAATCTATTTCCGCGCTTTCGATTTCAATGCCTCACAATCAATATAAACGGCGCTAGTTGATATCTACTGAATCCACGCTATTATTATATCTCAACTAAATTATATCAATAAAAATAGCAGACGTATATTTGAAAAGATAAAATTCTCGGCTTATATGTTTTCATGCGCTTGCATAAATTTTTGCAACTAATAATGCGATAATTATAACAAGACCATCATTACGTCATTATGTAGTAAGGGCAACATTAATTTTTCAAATATGTCCTAATTCGTAGATTTAGTTATACATGCTTCTCTCAGCACAACATTTGCCGTTTTCCGGAACAGTCACTCGTGGCGGAAACGGGCGCCTTCGTAGAAGCAGTTTGCACTGGCAGTGTCAACGATGATCGCGACAAGCGAGAAATGGCTTAGGCAGCGAAAAGGCCGGGAGGCACGGGTGATACGAGGTGCGAAGTTACGGATACACGGAACCGTATTCGTGGCGAGACGCGAGACGAAAGGCGACATGGCAAAAGGATGTCTCGAAGTGGCGAAGAGGAGAAAAGAGAAGGATGGAGGAGAGAGGAGGCAGGAAGAGGTGGAGAAGAGAGAAGTCGCGCTATTTATGCGTCTGACTCGAGTCTTGGTCTCGTCGAGTTCCAGCGAGGGAACCACGGTCGGCTAGGTGGATACGTTTATTAGGTGGAGTGGTCGAAAGATGAGAGGGGATTTCGAGAGGAGGAAAGAGCGCACGAGCGCGCGAAAGGGCATCCACGTGGACCGCCCGCTTGCCCAGTGTGACGGGTAGATAAAGGCTAACTTACACGGCTCAGAATCGACGTTCCTTCCAGAACAGCCAGGAAATTCAAATAAAGGCGGACGCACGGTCGGTCCTTCCACCTTTCCCACCCTCACGCTGACCTCAGCGTTTTCCAAGCGCTTCTCCGCGTCAAGGGAAATAGAAAATGATAGTATTCTTACGGCCCGTTGGGGGGTAAACTGATAGAACTTCGTAACGTTCTACAGGATTTGATAAAAAATTTCATTATGTCGTTGAAAAATAATGTGGCTATCAATATTCGGCATTATAAAAGTGTCAGATATTATGACGTACTTATATAATGCTAAAATTTATGTACGAGCTTGTTGTATTGTTATTATTAAAAACATTAAATTTTTGTGAAAAAATTAAAAGATATCTATATCGTTACTTTTTGGATATATTACTTTTGTATTCAAATAACGTACTTATTTTGCCCGGTGTTAGCTCCCAAGGGATTTAGTCGGGACTTGGAGTTTGTAATAAATAGTATTTCTCTCTCTTTCTCCTCCGCTTTCTCTCCATTTTATCTGCCCCTCGCGGTCGTCGCAAACAACGGGAGGTGAATTAACGCAGGACTGGTTAATGAGCAAAGCATTTTAACCCGCCTGCGTGACATGCTCTGAAAGCAGACGCGACTCTACAAATCACGAAACCTTGCGAGATTTCTCAAATAAGAACGCGTTTAGTTAAGTGATGCAAGTCTAACATTGAGGATACATGCGGTAGAAGAATGTAATTTCCACTCGCGATTTACAGTTATCTCGAAGTGCATCTCGTGATATAAAATGTTAGATATATCTCCAGTAAATTTTATCTAAAACCTTCGTTTCCCACGAAACTTAACCCAGCATTACTAACGTGAAAATATGTGGCACAATTATTAAAGGGGAGCTTATTAAACCTCAGCTAATCTAATCGTAACGCAAAATTTTAAATTAAGTCTGGTACAGTGAAACCAAATTATACCAATAAAAGTGGTATAATTCAAAACTATTAAACATTTTTTTTATTACAGGGATAGACGCGGAACAGTTGTAAAAATAACACTGCGCTTGTAGTATCTGGAGTTTGTCCGCCTTAGTAACGCCGGATTAATAATACAGAAACTTCAGAATCGAGAATCAGTCGGAAAGAAAGACAAATTTCGAAAGCTGCAGCAGCTGCATAATGAACGGATTGATGCTCAATTATTCGCAATAAATTCGAGAGTGTGCTGAAAGATTTAGTCTCGATCGACTAAAAGTGCGGCTTCTCGAGAGGCAAAGACGAGAATCTGAATTTACATATTTACCAAAAACGTTTCCACGGTAAATGTACTATCTCCGGTAAACACACGGCGAAGCGCTCAAAGATACGCGAGCGCAAACATGCAACTTCTTAGAGAAGAGGAGATCGCCGGAGACGCCTACGGCAACGCTCGTATGTCGCTGCGGTGAACCTCGTCGGAGCGGAAAAAGAAAGAGGAGCGTGTATGAGAAGAGAGCGAGGAGCGCGTTAAAAAATATATATTCGCCATGTTAAAGGCGTTCGGTCGGCGCTTCTGGCCGACTGCCATAACGTCGTTCCGCAAGTGAAGTATACGTACTCTCGAACGAACATGTATCTATGATGTCGACCATAAGATACATCAAGATCGAACATTACCGTGTTAAATCATGATCAACATTTGTAGGCGAACTTTATCTCGTTGCTATGCGAAAACTCGCAAATGGCCGGCTCGATAGCACGCAAATCAAGTATTCTATACGCGTATTTGACATATTTTTTAATGTTTATTTTAAGAGTTTTCGTTTTAGGAATGTACGAGTATTTGTGTAAAATGCCGATATCGGAAATTGGAGGTGAACGTTTTCGAGACGAATTTAAGTAACTTGCTAAATTATTCGAGACGAATTTAAAAACTGATGTCAAATGTTATTTTAGCGTCAATAATTTCGAGTCACAGAAATCGAAAATTCTACACGCGAATACAAACACATCGAGAATCATTTCACACAGCCGTAAATATTGGAATATTGAAAAAATACTCAGAATTAATATCTGTAATTAAATCTAGTCGATTCGAGCAGATTTTGATCAAATATTCGTTCAAGTTTACTTGATATGTGTACACAAATAACAAATTAACTAATATAACTAATATAATAATAGAAACTGAAGAGATGTAAACATATACAAAAAGCATGTACAACAACATGCATATACAAAAAGAGAATCCTACTTCCCGTTGTAGCGTTAGATGAGCGTTCACGACGAAATTGTCGTCGTTGATGAAAGTCATTTGATATTAAGTATTCATATATATGGTCACTGATGAGGCGGATAATTGCGCGAGAACGAGGGAACGCGAAATCTCGAGGGCTACCAACGCGCTCGTAACATAGCCATCGTGTACCAGGCACGCATTAGAGAAACAACGAAGAGAAAAGCTACAAAATACAGCGGTATGCGACAGGCCTCAACATATGGTACGTAGGCGTGCAAAAGCGAGTCGCGGCATTTCGACGCGGCGCGATCATCAACGTGGGCGGAACGAAACTTCATCGCTGTACCGTTTTCGCGATGGTTCAATAATGAGCCATTTGTCTGACGAATGATATAAGTCGTATCTGGTAACGCATGGTAAACGAACAGACAGCTCGAGAAAGTATCGTGCATTTAAGAATGACGAGAAATGCATCCGGCGACAGACCAAAGATTGCACTAATTGGGCCTTAAAAATAGACGGAAAATATACTGTCAAATATTAAAGGATAAAATTTAAACCAATACCTTGAGTTAAATAACATTTTGTTATTTTTAACTACTACGTGTGTCGATAATTTTAACACAAAATAGTATTATTTTAACTCCATTGGTTTAATTAAATTAACATTATTTTTGTTAAATTAACGACACATATTGAGTAGGAGCAGTGGCGACCTATAGAAATGGTTAAAAATGACTCAAATTGAGTATAATTTGACACTATGAATTTAACAGCGCAGATTATCTGAAATCTCTCAGATTGTATCGAATTTCGATAACGGTTCCCTTTAAATTGTTCCAAGTCCAACACGCTTGTTTTGTCTCACTCAATGAAGTAAACGCGATGAAAATCAGGTTGCGTCGTAAATAAGACAGGCGGACAAGCCGACAGGAAAATGTCGACTATTTTGTTACGAGCGATGAAGAGTGTGGATTGATACATGAAACGCGAAAGAGTTATTATGCACAATTAAGCGGTTAGAAAATAAGAGGCGGATGTCTCCTGCGTGTCTCGCTTATTACGCGAGCGAGTTTATCGAAGCGGAGCCTAATAGCATGCACGAGACATGCATACCGCACGAGACATGGCGGAATCATGGATGCTTACGCGCAAGAGCTTTTTTTTATTTTTTTATTTAATTATATTTAATTACAACACAGATAAGGATTGATTCTAAAAATATATTTACTTTATACACTCATTATTTTTGTAGACACGTTAATTTACGTCATTTACGACTACAAAGGCTTTTTCTTTGCCAAGCGCGATACTAATACTGCGAATATCGGTCGGTATTCGCAAGAGTAAAATATCATCTCTTATACGTTATTGGATTCAAACATCGCTAAGTAAGACATGCTGCGACAAATCAGATTGATCCGACGTGTTTGTCGAATAATTGCTCAACTTTCGCTACGCGTTTTATCCCAACGGAATCCCGTGAGGATTTTAATATTCTCTTTACTTTTGCGTTTCTGTATCGTTCTACCGTCAGAATCGCTCGTGAAGCAAGGTTTAATAGTTTTGTTTGCTCTTTGCCGTTTCTCTCGTCGCGAGCGTTACTTTATCGCACCGTAGCGTATAATTACGAATACGCGAGATTTTTAATATTTTTGCCGCTTTCTCGTTGCGACCGTTCGTGTTGCGAGGCTCTCGATAATTCTTTTTAACTATTTGCTTTGTTCCTTCTTTATTAGTCGTTCCGTTTGCTAAGAGAGATTATAAGTGCATATTGCTAACTTCATATTTTAACACACACATTAACATTTTATTTTAATACATAATAAAGGAGCCAAGTTACGAACGGAAATACATGTCTGCATCGTAAACACATTAACATAAAAGTTTGAAATATTCAAAGAATTTTAAATGTTAATAAATTCGCGTTTTAACGCTTTCAGATGTTCCTGTCTTATAAACGATTAATGCTACGAAGCGGGGTATTATCTGGTGGATGTGTTCTCCATTATACACTATCTGTTTTGATTATGATTGAACCGACCACTTCCCGGACATCAACGGATAATAGAATGTAGCGCTGGTCCGCAATTCGCGTGTCGCGCATTTGGAAAACCTAATTAGACTAGACAAATATGTAGCAACGATCCCGCAGTGAAAAGCAATTACGTCTCTGTCGCTTCTCGATTTGTAGGTTTAATCGTCTCGACGAGTATGCAAACTGCCGTATAGAGTGTCGATTGCTGTATCTCGCTGGTAAATCTGTAGAGCCTAGATGTATACTCATGCGCTGCGTTCATATTGATCCGATTAGAACTGGCGAAAAATCTATATCGATATGTCCCGACGCCTATTTGTGTCGTAAAAAAATAGATGTATACATATAGCCATTTCAAACGAACAAAATTTTTCACAAATTAACACCTCGTCTAATTTGTAAGTAATATTAACCAAATCAATATTAAATCGATATCGACGAAAAATAGAGATTATCATTATGCAAAAGTATTAAAAATATAAAACAATGCACGATCCAACAAAGAGAAAAATTCGATTTTATATTAATTAAAAAATTAATAAATAAAAAGAATGAGGATAATTTTGAAAGATTCACTATGCATTAATGAGAAAATATATGGTCGATGTTTTCTTTTAGCAAAATTTAATTTACTGTAGTTTTACCGTATATTACAAGAATTACAAAACTGTATTTTATCGTTGTAAAAAAATCTTTTACGTCTTTATTTCCGATAGCATCTCTATTTTGAATCTTTTTCGAGATAATATTCGACTACGTGATACATTGTCTATGATATATGTGCGTAACATTTCCTTTCTTTTACTTCTAACAATAAGACGACGATTTAAAGCACCGAATTGGAAAAGCT
Organism: Temnothorax longispinosus; assembly: GCF_030848805.1. Taxonomy (NCBI): domain Eukaryota; kingdom Metazoa; phylum Arthropoda; class Insecta; order Hymenoptera; family Formicidae; genus Temnothorax; species Temnothorax longispinosus. Next base: position 4,112,551 of record NC_092362.1, on the reverse strand, counting down.
GAAAATAAAATTCAAATATATACGATGTTACCGCGAAGTCACATGCTCATGTTAGGTATAGGATTAACATTAAACCGGGGATGTGAGATTCTTGTTCTATTTTAAAATTCAAACATGCAGGAACACGTTTCCGATTGCAGCACTGGCTTACAGCAGCGTTCCACTCAAAAATATTTCTTTTTACGGACGCGACATTTTTTATGGTAAAAACCGGAGAAATAAATCGCCGTGGTGTAGCATTGCGCACATACGGAAAATTCAGAGATCCGACAGACGTCCCGGCGCTAGACGAGTCTCTCGTACTACGTATTTCTGTATACAATTATTATACAATTCTATTCTACGCTAACGACTCTTGTGCTCGATTTCACATTATCTACGCATGGAAACAAGGCACGCAGTGTTAAGTGCTCGAGTGCGCTGCATTCGAAACCGCATCGACAAACGCACGCACGCACGCACGCACGCACGAAACGTAGAGACGATTGCTCGCGCGAGTTTGTGAACGTGCAAGCATAATAGAGCAATTATACTCGATAAAATGTGAGAGGGGGAGAGCAGTCGCGACAGAGGGAGAATTATACGCGATCCGTTTACTTTACCGACGAGCTTAATTCTGCATCGGCAGGTACCAATTTCTTGTCGCCCGATTATACCGCAGACGAGCCGGAGGCCGTTTACGAAGGGAAGTCAAGCACGTCTCTTCCTTTCCATGTCGACATCTCCTTTATGTTTCTCTTATTCCCGTACGGTTCTACCTTTTCATTTGTGCCAAATTTCAGTAATATGTTCCTCGAGAAATTTAAGTCGAGCCAGTCAGTTTGAGAGTTTCGAGAGCACGAACAGATAGGAAAATTCTATTTCTTTACTCCGAGGTAGATTTTACTCTCCGACATTTTAAGATCTATTTGCCGAGATATTTAATCGTCTTATAAATTGATTTCCATCTGACCGACGCGACGTGGCATCTGTCATTAGAATTTAATGCGATAAAAACGCTATGTATATTTGCTCGCGGGAGTCGCTCTTATTGCTGAGTCTACGACCCTTCCACGTTAACTCTGAGTGCGATTTTATATTCCCGTCCTCTTCGATGTGATTTCCCGCGAAATCTTATTACTCAGCGTCAGCGTTCAGCTTTTCAAGTGTTTTTATGAATATTCCGAACTCTGAAAAAAAAATGCAAATATCACCGCGTAAAGCTTCGCGATCGGAGGAATTAATAATATCATTGGACACGGTTCATTAGATCACTATCGTAATTACTATTATCCTGAATACGAAAATGTTCCAATTAATGTACTTAAACGTAAGCTGTATTTATGACTGCAGAAAGTTATATTCGATGCAATGTCGTACGTGTACGCGTATTTTTGCGAAAGTCTAACTCCGTAATACGGCGTTGCAAGAAGTTATTATGATTTCAAGTCTCCGCGTGTCTCTCTCTCCCGGAGATCGATTATTATTTTAATATCGACTTCCTGACGAATGGCCGCTCCCGTCCTCGTAAAATATAATTGCAGCATATTCTATTATGCAGTCGGGACACGTTGCGCTTACCTGCTTATTATCGCATTCGAATTATAGTGGAATAAATGATTTTATTAAATCCATCGCGAATTAATTGCATTAGATGGTTACCTGTTGGATATTCAATCAACGGCAAAATATTATAATTAATATCGTTTTTCATCCTCTCTCACGCACAATTCGTTTATCTTGAAGGGAATACATGTAAACAGATTTACAGAGAAAATTGATGAAATTATCATCGCTTTTTATTGGTATCATTTTATTGGTATTCATCATATCATTTAAATTTATCGTGTTTCAATATTTCCTCGATTTTTTACTATAAATAATCCTCTCTTCGCACAAAGAGGATATTTCCTGTCTAGAGTTGCGTTAAAAAAAAGAAAGAAAGACTTCTAATCTGTATCAGACGTATTACTCAACGTTTTTCTCGTTTCTGAAGCTTCACGCAACATTAAGTCGCTCTAAACGTACGCCACGTGACATCGCAGTTAGCCACGTGGAACATCTCACGCTCTAAATTTAAGTCGCGAGTAAAGCTCTCCACGACGCGATACACCGATCGCCCGTCCGTTCCACCCGACGGAAGAAGAATGTTGTTTTTAGGGCATTCCGACTTGAGGCTCGGACAGGGAAGCTCGCGTCGCCGTTGTTTTACGGCCTTACGCTGAATTCCGGCGACCGATTAATTTTCACGAGCGTAAGAAGATATTTACGAGGCAACCATCTGCTATCGCTTATTTTGCTCTTCTCGCCCTTTCCGACGCGGCGCGGTGGTCCTAGTGATTTCACGCGATCTTTCTCTTCTTAAAATTTATCTGCTTATTCGCTCGCGTTCGCTTCCGTGGTGCAAGTATTTTGCATAAATACGATTTTAGACGGGATCGTCGCCGTCTCTATCTGTATACTTTAAGCAGGGCTTAAAGTCCAAATTCGGGGCCGCTGGAGTATTAGACATCTGAACTGCACAGCAGTTCGAGGACGGCTTAAATTCTTCATAGCTGCGGGTTACTTCGAGTTTAAGCTAATCTGGGTATATGGTGAGAGTTAATTGGAATTAGCCTAGATAGAGAGAGACGCGGTGCAATATAATAAGACGATTTAAATTCCTACTCTATGCTTCATCGTTAGTTGAAAGATATTAGCGCGAATAATATTCCTCGAAGAAATAAAAGAGTAAGAGTGTTAATTAGAAGAGTGTATTGTTTCTTAGTAAGATTACCTCGATCGATCGTTATACTAATTAGTAGCCAACGTAGACCACGTTGTTCTGTCTCGCACGTTAATAACAGTTCGCTAAAGCGAAGACTCGATCGAACCTGAAGGCAAAGTTAAAACGACGTCGTTGAGGGTTGTCATAAAACCGTTCAATTGTTCCGGTTTGAAAATCAAAGCGGCTTATTTACCGAGCCGGACAGGTGAAATTGCGGACGAAACATTTGTCCGGCGGCGTCGACAAACAGCGAAACCAGAATAATCCGCAGCAATGATAAATTGAGAATAATGGAGGATAAATAATAACGGTTCGTATGTGCTGCGTGCGACGATCCTCGCGCGAGAGAGAGACCCCCTCATTGTCGTTCTCGCCACTGTAAATTTCCCACACGTCCAACACGGTCCCAGCGTATCGTACCGTATAGCGCGATCCGCTGTATATCATTTATTCTTACTTTCATGCTACTGCCGGCTTTTATCATGAAACGCGTTATTCGTTCCGTATTTCCCCCGGATGAGCAGCTCGCTTGTCCACTGTTGTTCTTTTTTTCAGGGTGTTTTTCTTTCTGTGTGCGCTATCCTCGGTCTCCTGGTTCCACCATTTCCTGCTTCTAGCACGAAAAACCGTTTGCGGAAGATCCTGTCAACCGGGAATCCATCGTTGTCTCCGACGAACTGCTCGCGCGTGTCTCTTTCTCTTTCTCTCTCTCTCTCCCTCCCTCTCTCTCTCTCTCTCTCTCTCTTATTCGCGTGCTGTCTTCGGAAAGCATCGCGTTCTCTGCAAACAACTGCGGAGACTGTGCATATCCGAACTGTCTACATAAGCAATTAGCGGAATTTCTGAAGCTGAAGGCTCTCCAGAGATCTCGGTGAAGGAATACCGCAATTGCCAAGCAAAATCATATTAGTTATGTAACGTTAAACTTTGCATACGCCTATTTTCTAAAGAAAATTAACACCGATAATAACGAAATTAATAACGATTCCTGTTAAATTAATTTGAATGTATCTAACAATAAGTCAATGATTTTCGTAACTTAAAACCGAATAATAATAATATCTAAAAGTACATACCTATAAATATATATGTGTAAACTAGATTTAAATTAGATTTCATGTAATTCAAGTTAAACGTTAAAAATGTTGCGTTGTTTGAGAGTCAATCTTTTTCTCGTCACGTTCTTATAACATATATTTTATATAGCAGACCTCCGTATAACACGAGAAATGCGTTATATGAAATTATATGAGGGTCTCTACTGTACTTATATTCTATTTACATTATTTTAAGAAAGTCTTCACTAGCAGACATTATATTGCAATAGGAAAAGAATAAGATAAAATATATTGTGACGGTTATCACAGTATAGTTTTCGATAGTGAAGGCAGCATTCTCTCTCGGAAATAATATCGTCCATAAAGGATCTTGGAACTCCCAACTTTGGATGTTAGAACCCAAACACGCATTTTCTTTCCGATCCACGGTCGTCGACCGTTTATCTTCCTGCGGGAAGCCATCTCGCACCCTTCGTGAAGAAAGTTCACCCTCCCGACACTCGAGATAGCCATTAACCCCGAAAAAGCCAGATGCGATTTTCTCGACGGACTGGCAGAAATTAGTTCGCGGTTACTTGGTGAAAGGCAGCACGCGTCGCACCATTTATTAGATCGTCCGGATTACGAATTGCGAATACCAAAGTCTGAGCAACTTGGCACTTTAGCACTTACAACTTGTTAGTAAAATATGACTCCATTTTCACACTAACTAAACTAATTGATATTCGTAGAATAATATATAAGTCAATAGTCAATATAAATTAGAATAAAATCTTGGAAGATAATATATATATACCTTAGTCGTATAAGAATGGAAAAAAACGTTTTGCTGCAACAGCAAATCTATTTGTTAAATATGGGACAACTAACATTTTTTGCTGCGAGAGCTAATTAATTTTGCAATAATAGCAAAACATTTTGTTACAACAGCAAACAGTTTTGCAGAACTTTGCTATTGCAGCAAAAGGTTTTGCTATTATTGTAAAATTAATTAGCTCTCGCAGCAAAAAATGTTAGTTGTCCGTATAGTAGCAAATTTTTTAGCTAAATTTTTTTCCGTGAATATAAAAGTTATTCATAACAAAACTATCGTATTAATCAAGTTTCATTATACAGAGCAAAGCACAGCAACGAATTACATATGCCACACATATCCATGTTCTGCCTGAAGTATTTCTATCCGCTATTACAAGATCGACATCTTAATCAGCGTCGGTAGACGATATAACACGAGCATGTTGGCAAAGAGGAGGAGGCGAAAACGGCGCGACGCGAGTGGAGATGACGGAAGACGGAGAGATGATACATGCTAGATGGATGCAATTTATTATGTCCTTGAACGAGCAGCGAACGCCTGCTCGAACGTGGTAGAAACGAGTCGCAAACTTTGCGCGCTTTAGACAGTACGAAATACAAGGGACAAACTACGGGGAGTAATAAAGTTGCTGCAACGTGGCGGCTGATTTAATAGAAAATATGCAGATTATGGCGGCGCGAGCGGCGCAAAGACCAAGTTAAATAAGGAAGAGGCGGGCGCAATGATGCGCATCCTGCAATGATGCGTCTTTACCGAAGCCTCTCTAAGCACCGTCATTAAAATAAATGCGCGAGCGACGTTTCGCACGTGTTAATTCTCTTCGGTTCTATGAGATTCAGACAGAATTATAGCCATATAGTCTGTTTTCCGTGTGTTCTTTAGCTTCTAAGATAATAAAAATTATATCTAAAAATGCTTTGTGACTGCGAGGCGCAAGAATTGTTACTGATGGCGTTCACCCCGAGTCGCTAACACACCTTTATTCGATTGGCGAGAAAATGCGGTGCAAGTGTTCTGTATCAATTTTTGAAAGTACCCAAACACGTGGCAGAAATAAAATTCCTCTGAAAATATCTGAGAGGTAATATGAGAATATCTACTGTAGTAGCGACATGTGCGGAATGGAGAAACCTTCGATTGGAAAAGGGAGAACCCTTCATCTCTCGAAACAAGCAATACCCTCGAAACACTCAGCTGCGAAGTAGAGGGTTGCGCTCGACACGCGGTGAAATAGGCGAGGTATCCAATTATTTGGAACACAAATCCTACGTAAAATTAATAAAGTTTCGGTTGTCGCGTTGTATTTCTGTCTAAAGGCTACCCGTAGGTAAACGATTTATCGTACCCTTCTGGACCACTATTTCGGCAAAGCGAGGAGCGACGGCCGCGGAGAACGCTCCGCTCTGTCTGGCAATCTGCATAATTCACTCGAGAGTGTGCATGCACGCACGGTACGCGAAACCAGAAGCTCAAGCAACTCGCGGGAAAAAGAACTGTTTACTCCCCTCCCGCCTCTCTGCTTCCCTTTTTTTCCTTTCCTCCTTTAATAAGGCGCCGTCTTTGATGTGCTTACGCTCGCTTACGCTCTTGACTTTGCTTACGCACCGGCTTCCGACCTCGGCCCCGATACGGGGAGAATTTTGCCAAGGCGGACGTGCCTCGGAGTCGTGCACGCAGATCTTGGCAGCGAAAGACCGGAATTTCACAAACGATAATAATCCTACATTTTCTTCTTAAGTGAATTAAAAGAAGTAAAAGAAATGTATATCCTGAAATACGCGATTGTAATGATGAGAAATGTAATAAAAATTGTATTAACAATGATAAAAGTGTAATAATGGGAAGAAAAGTGTATATTAATTCTGACTCCGACAGCTATTGTTATAACAAATTATTCTCGATTCAGATGTGAACTCGCTGCAGTTGCCCCTGATGGAGCGCCGCACGTGTGAGTGAGTTCAGCGAATACGAACGCGTGGGTGTATTGAGACGGTGGAGGAATTTCAACTCGTCTCGTCAAGGAAACGAGTAAGTGCTCTCGTTGTTGCACGAGCTTTACTACGTGGCCGACCCACGAAGCTACGTAGCTGTGTGTCTAGCCTGCAATACAACGCCCACGGCAGTGTGCTCGCGCTTGCACTTACGCGAGAGCGACGCGCATCGATCGGGTTTAATCTCATTTTGACCTTCCGAGGCACATGGCATGCAACTTTTAAAACTGCCTCTAAGGCTCCGGGATCTACCGTCGAAATAAAAGCTGCAGGCGCGTAACCGTGCAAATTTTTATATCGCTGCTGCATTCGTTTAGTTATACTACTTGCCGTCTCGCCGCTACTCATCCGGAAAACGTTATTTCGGCGAGAGTAATGTAATATAAAAAAGATAAAGCGGAAAACAAAGAGAGAGAAAGCGCGTATACTTTAGAAGAGCTCGTTTAATGTTACATGCTTGTTAAATATTTTAATGGGACATACATTATGAGAAAGCATGCATCACATTATTTTGTATCTCTATCATCCTCGCTACGTGATAATTCCAAAGTATAATCTAATAAAACGCAATGTTTAATAGCGTAGAAATAATTTTTTCTATATTTCGGAAAATTAGCTAAATGAAAATGTCTTTAGTCGATTACATAGTCGAGTTAATCGACCGTATACTTGTTAAATTTCACATCTAAGTTCAAGCTCTTCCAATTTAATTAAGCTTCGATTAGCCTCTTAGGACTTTGTCACCTCGCACAGACTGATGTAAATTCCTTACGCTCTATATTGTCACATAGGCGCCACATTGAATTATCGCAACTCCTACAGCTGTTTGTGCCGTCGCAAGCAGTTACAAATGTATCCTCGACTTCTCCGTCTTCACTCCGATCGCGATCCTTGGATGTTTCATTAGCGTTAACGATCCACGAGAGAACGGTTAACGTGGCAATACGTGAAGGTGACGTTTGTAGTGTCGCGAGGCCGTGAAGTGCCGAGGCAACTCGATAACACGTATTTCAGGGTTTACGAGCGTCGTTGGATTGCCGAACAAACGAACGGATGGCACTTTTCCGCACTCGAATACAATAACATAATGCGTACGCATAAAAATGCATACGAAGGATGACCGCAAGCGGATTTTTTTTTAATTAAAAGATAGAAATAAGAAATAAGCTTTAGCTTTCGTTATCTGCTCTTGGTTCTTTATGCTTACTTTTCCTATTATTCTTAAATTAGATTGTATAATCTTGCTTCTTTTCCTCAGATGTTTGTCATTAAGAAAATATATATATGTGAATGGTATATAATGTGTCAATGTATGTGTATGTGTCCATAGTATAGTGATTGTGAGCTCGGGTTCGATAGGTTTGCTAGACCCAAATGACTGAGGACCATTCATCCTTGCGGGGACGAGCGGATATGTTTGACACGCTGCCTGCCGCGGCACCTAATAAAAAATGTTAATATGTATGCTTCCCTTGAGAAACCGGCGAGTGTCCCGCGACAGTCGGATAGACGTGAACGTCTACAACTCAAACGCAGAGAAACAGAAATCCGAGATGTTTGGAACACCCGGAAAGCCCAGGTAAGAGGGAGTGAGAGAGGAATTTGAGTGTTTAGGAAACGGCGCTATAACGCGCGTCTGTCGCCAGTCGACAAGAATAACGACGCGAGAAACCGGCGACGAATCGATTCAAGTTTGCGTTTCTCTCTAAAGTCATCGCGGTGCTAATTAATCCATACGATGAAGATTCTTGCGTTTGCAAATAAACGAGTAAGCGGTCGGTTTGCTTAGCGTGTTCGCTCTATCTTTGGTCCATCTAAGATGCTTCCACCTCCATTTGTCCACGATTTTTATTAAGTAATCGTTCTGCTCGTTTCACCAAACCAGATAAAATGGCTTTCGGTGGAAAAGAGACATTGCCAAGATAAGAGTAATTTCCCGGCAATCTTTCGTTCTATGTTAGCGGAGAAAACTAAGGAAAAGCGCCTGTGTAACATAATGATGATAAAGAGACTCGGTGTGTGTTTGTCACTACTTGTCACTATTATTTATACAGTAATTTTTCATTGTCTGTACAAGATGTTGCACAATGAATAAATTTGAATAATAAATTCTTTGATCTTATTTCAGTATTAATTCTGTCTTAATAAGCAGTTAATACGGATGACACCATCGTGCAACTTTAGATTAGATTAAGTATCTCTTCAAACTCTTAATAATAATAATCGACAAAATTTCTTACGTATATTAACAAGTAGTATTATAAAAATTAATGTGGTTCGCACTAACTCGTTCATGCGAAATCAATGTTCTAAGCATTGTTTTGTAAAATATGATAAGGACAATTTGATCGAAAAATCAGAGAGATTATGCAATACAAAAAGTGGAAGGATCAACCGAATGTTTTACAAAACGACACCTTCGTCAGAATCAGTGTGCAAGCAGGATCGGCATTACGGAATCGGCGATGGCGTTGGTCGCGCTCGTAACTCCGGCGCGGATTATCTCGATTCTGCGTTACGAGCACGCCCCATGTCGCGCCCTTTCAGAGTCATCGTAATATCTGCCTCCACACTACCCTTCGTGGGCCGTTCCTACACATGCAGGCGTAACATTGAAATCCCGCAAAAGTCACTTAACGTCGAACGCCGGCGGTTTAAGATCCTGTAACATCGCCGGAAACAGCGTAATAAATTCTGCAGATAAGCGCCACCGGCATTCTCTTTCTCCTCCGTGTATGCAAAGAAACCACACAGTCGCGCATTCTCCCCCGTCTACCGCGTAACTTGTCCTCTTTCGCAGGACGACGATTCTGTTCTTATAGACCTGGCTTTACCGTTGATAATGTGTGCTCGATCGCGACCATTGCTCGCACGAGTCTTTCAACATCTAGAGAATTTCGCACGACACGAATAAACCAGTTATTGCAAAAGCATTAGTCAGGTTTGCAGCGAACAAATAAAACGAGAATTAATTATCGTTATTAATAACTTTTTCAGGATCCGTCCGTAAGAGGTATAAATTTTTACACAGTTTTCAACAAATTAAAAAAAAAGAAAATAATATAATTATAAGTCTCACATAATGCATCGCAATCATTTTCATTTGCATATTATTGTAAGAAAAATAAAATTGCAAGAAAAATGAACTTTTATACTTGTGCTTAACAAGTATATATTTTTCCTATCTGGATAACAAGAAATGAAACTAAAAATATAAAATAGCGTATCAAGACGCATGAAGAAAATCAATATTAAATGATCGTTAGTTCAATTTTCATATACAACGTCTTTCGTAGTCTTTCTTTTACCTAACCCTTGCACAAATCGTACTCGATTTCGCATCGTCCCGTTTTTACGTGGCAATTTTCGGAAAGATAGCTCCAGTTCAATGTTACCTATCACCGCAATCATGTGCGCTCCGGTAACGATCGATTGGCTGCTCGCTCTACGAGCCGAAGGAAGTCCTCGTCACGAACCAAACTGATTGTAACGCGAGTCGTAATACGCGTACGTGTACGACATCGCGAACGCGACCGAGCGCGACGAATCGAACGAGCGTCGCGGAAAATATCCGTACGTGAGCTCTCGGTTATGGTCGGTCGCGCAAACTGTTAAACCATACCGCATCGCACCGCACCGCATGTAGCCACGTGCGGCATGCTGTTCGCGAGTGCGAAAGTGCCGACGTGCGCCTCCGTTTTTTCCCCTTCCTTTTCCTAAATCGCTGACATCGCGCTCAGACACAGCTGCTGATGGCGAGCGGCGTCAGCCGGCGATATTTCCCCGCGCATCCGCTGGTTTCGGGAGGGAGATTCGCGTTTTCACAAGCTGTGTGTGATAACGCGGTACCCAATAATTGCATTAACTTCCACCGGTTTGACGGGGCGTGAGTGCGAACCCAGCCACATTAAAACCGAGGTAACGATATCGGTTTTCCTATTTAATTAACTTTTGTTTAAATTGAGTACCTACAATCAGCGGGCTTCTTTTCGGCAATGATAAACTAGGCATTCAAATTAGCGCTGGAATACCCCATAACTCTGTTATCCAATTAATTTTCATTTACATCGTTTAGCGGGGCTTGTTTTGTATAAGAACCAAATAGAAATACAAGAACAGAACGTTGAATTACGCAGCCAAGACTATTGAATTGATATTACTTTTCCTAATTAATTCTCATTTTAATCACATATTTTTAACCACATTTTAACCATATATAACAATGAGAATTTACTGTAATAGTGCAAATTATAAATGACGTTGGAGAGCCAATTTTCGCGCATTATCATATTACGAGCACGAATTAATACGCTGTTATAATATAATAACGCTTGCAAAATTTGACTTCCGACATTTAGGAGAAGAATGGCTCATATGCTCACGCGGCGTTACATTATTCGCAAAGAAACAAATACGTAAACACGGGTGCATAATAAACGCATAAACAACGGAAATTATCTCGGGCCGCGTTTCCGCATAGCTTGCCGGCGCCCTTGATATTGCGTATTTCAAGTGAGTCTGCAGTGCGAGATGCATGGTGCGTGGTGCCCAACGCAACCGAAAATTTCTCCCCGTATTTTTACACGTATGCAGAGACTTATCGCCGTGATGGCGGAAATTAACGAACGAAAAGAAAAAGAGAAAGAGAGAGAAATGGCGATGCGCTTATACGCAAATAATGAAGCAGCCGACACGTTTCCAGTATTTACCGTGCAGGGAACGGATGCTGGGTGAATCGCGATTGCGATAATATAAAGCCGTGTCGGTATGTACCTATGCAAATGCCACCATGTCGGCCGACATTTTTTCTTTCTGTCGTAATCGTTTTCCCGCGCGGAGTGCGCGAACACGGTTACGGCGGCGTATCCGATTTTTCTCCACGATCGTGCGCAAGATCGATCGTTATCGATCCATCACGGCGAAGCGCGCGCATTAGCGGCGTGAGGCCGGAGGACGAGGAAACGAGAACCGACCTGTCGAGTCGGTTTTATCTGTTCTCCGCCTTTCTTTTCCCTTTCCTCCTCCTTTACACCGTAATGCTTTTCGTTTAACGAAGTACGATCGCCTTCGGGTACGTCTCTTCCCTCGAATTAATCCACGAAAGCTGCACCCGACCGCCCGATATGCCCGACGGCGTTTCGTCGCAGCGCAAACGACTGGCTCCGCTTAATTAGGTAAATAAATTTTCGTCGCGTCTCGTCGCCATCGTCGAGCCGTCTCCGAGACGGTTTTCTCTTGTAACAAGCATGGGCCGCATCGCGCGCGTCGGTCGTCGATACAAGGCGGGCGCGTAATTAATTCACACGCCCGTTACTTATCCCTCCGGAGGGGACGAATTTGTTCCTCCGGCTACGGGGGCTTAATAGGTCGCGAAGAGACAGGTAACGACGGACCCGACGAGAAGGCAGTAATAATCCCGACGAGCGTGCGAAACGAGAAACGTTTATCGAGGGAAAAGCGTCCGCGTCGCCCGGGAGATCTGGCCGTCAATTACTTCTGAATGCACAAAATTATTACTGGCACCTCTAATAATTACTGTTTCACACATTTGTAGAATGTAACAGTAGACTTTGCAGAATTAAAAAATAAATTTAAAGTTGTATGCGTATGTGATAAGGAGAGATGTAAATATAAGAAACAAACACCTTCCACGTCACTAATCGTACACGAGCAGAACGAGAAGAAGCATCAGGAAACTCAATCCGGAATCTCAAGTTCAGACGAAACGGCCGGCGGGGAATGGTATGCGATTCTTTTACTATCGTTAGTACCATCGCGGAGAAGTGCCCGGGGGGAGGGGGGGGAGGAGGGAGACTGTGTGAGATACAACAATCACAATTTCAGGTTTCGCTGCTAAATGGCCGGCCCGTGCGATAAGGAGGTTGCGGAACAACGGGTGCGCGTCGTTCGTGGAATTACACTCGCGCGGAAAGTTTTAATTATCCGGGAGACGAGCAGCGGGCGGTGTTCCGCGAGCGGTGGAGAGTTTCCGCACTCCCGCACTCCCGCGCTCGTCCGCCCGTCAGCCCGCGGTATCGCGACTTCGCGGCGACGGCAGCGGCAGCGGCAGCACGTGCTACCTCTAACGAAGTTTCGCGCGCGCTCGCTAGTTTGCAGTTAGTTTCGCGAGTAAATACAATATCGTCGTGTAAGCGGATGACTTTGCCGCGGCATCGACGACGCACAGCGGGCTCCGGAATAAAGCGTCGGAGCTTCCTGGGTCCTCCTGCCCACCGTCGCCCTCGCTACCGTCGCGGCGTCGTACATTTTCGTCGGGTCTCCCTTTCCTTCCTAAGTACTGATGCGCGCAAAAGAGGATGCGGCCGCATCGCGTGAGACAGGAAGAAAGTTTACGCACGATTGAGCTCTCGAATACACGACTACACAGTCTCCCTATTACGCGATTCGCAATCCCTCATAGCGATACCTATCACTCGAAACTACTAGAAATTCTGAACTAAGAGGATTTTTATTGGGGAACATTATAGTGGTGGAAATCGCTTGTTCACTTATTCAATGTTTACACAAATTGTTCAAAATTAACTGAATTAAAGTTAATTAATCAAAACTAACTAATCATAATGTCTCGAACATGGTTACAATCTAAAGAACAAATGTTACAATTATATCAACTGCGGCTTTAAAAATGGTCCTTCTTGTCAGTGAGAACAATAAGTTAGGATGACAGGTTCAAAACTGGTTTTGGAGCCACGGACACATGCTTTCGTGTTTACTGGTTACGGGTGGTCGTGAATAATAGCTGACGAGTAGTCGTCTTGATATACCGTCCGTCAACTCGACGTAGGAAGTCTCGTCGTCGACGGGATATTTTGGCGTATGTCCAGCTGTATTCCACGAAACTCGCAAACTTGTATGTACACCGTGAAGGGGAGGAAATACAGAGTTACATTTGCAACACGCTTGATGTTTAACAACGGAGAATTATAGCAAACAAGTAAAATAATAAAACTAATTAGACGGTGAGAATGAAAGAAAAGTAATCATGAGAGAGAGAGAGAGAGAGAGAGAGAGAGACTAATAAAAAAAACTGACTATAAGATTAGAGAATAAGAGAAAAATCACAAGAAAAATAATTACTAAGATAACGAAGAAACCTTAGAATTTGATTGGCTCTTAATAAAAGATCTTAGCGATATGTGGCGGAGAATGAGAATATTATGTTCACTATATTATTCAGGCACGTCACAGAATGAATAGATATTTCTGTGAACAGATTTAACGAAGGAGAGACGTATCCGGCTGATTGAGTTACCTATCTCTATTCTTTGTCGAGTTTATCGTAATTGGTTTGCGGGCGCGTTCTAATATCTCTAGCGATTGAGCTAGGAAAGGTCGGTAGAAAGGGATTCCAGTGGGAGATAACTAACTTTCTATTCGATCACTTCGTCCGTTCCTCGCTACTCTCGCCGCTATTAGGACCTTTACTACCTATTTCCAACGGTTTGGCTTTTAATTTTAAGACTATATAGGCAAACAGCGCTTGTGTGTAACTTAAAAAAAAAACCGTAGTAATTTTCGATGATCTTCGAATATTTGAAAATTCTAAAATTTATCTTACATTTTTATTTAAAAAAATCTTTAAATACATATTCGTGCGTTTGATTAATTATTAAGTAGACCAAGGCCTACGTTACGATGCTGTAAATTACTCACGTGGCCTAGAATACCGTCCCATAATTTTTCTCGGAGAAAGCTTTAGGACGCTATACTTCAGTTTTGAGATACGGTCGCTTCGTTTCATAAAAAGGACATCCAGTTATTCTTGCTGATATCCGCTTGCACGAGTGTCCACGGTGAATTTCCGCGATCGTGGTAAATCCCCGGGGCGTATAAACGGGAAACCTCTCGACGTGTAACGCCTTACAACCGTCGCGTCGGTCGTCGCAACGCGCTTTTGCAGCAACGGCGCGGAACGAATTCGAACATTTGTATGTGCCCGGTTACAATCCGCGAGCGTAACATCCATCTCCGTGCACGGCGGACGACGGTTGTTTAACCCCCTTCCCTGAAAATGACGAGTCGTATGCTCGTGTCTGGCAACGACGGTGGTCTAAAAGCGGCCAGTGACACTTGTGATCCTTTGAAGTGATATATGCAGTTTGTTATACACGTCCACTTTATACGCAAGTTTAGAACTGTAAGCATTTCACAGTCGTCGTATGCTTTACGACGCTCGCGGCATGTAAAAATATTATTGTGTACAATAATTTAGAAAGATGATGATATTCATTTTCAGTGTTTGCGCGTGAAAAAATACTTTCAAGGATTTCCCATCTTTTGCGTCAGAAAAATAAATTACCTCTTCTCGACAAGTTACGCTCTCTCCGATAAGTTTATCGGAAAATTAATTCCGTATATATATTTTTTTCCTCTTTTTCAGACTCGAGATTAATTAGACAATTGCAGTTCGATTTCAAAAAGCGACAGATGTCGAGGCATGGAGTTAACGCGCTAACGGCCGCTCGATCCCTGGCGAGAGAGAACCTAGAAACAACTAATCCCCGACATAATTAACTCGCTCAACGTGCACGCCGTGCTCCGTTTATTTTCGTTGCGTTAGCTGTTCCGAGTGCTTTGAAGATCGCCGCGCCGTCGCGGATTTAAAAAGAGCTGTAGGAAGTGCTTCGGGCGAGCAAACACAAGCGTGGGAGGAAATCCTAGCGGCGCTACGACACGCAGCATCTTCCGGCTAAACATTTGCCTTTAGGAGGACAATGCTATGCGGGAGAGGGGGGGGGATCGGTGATCTGCATACACCCGTCTTTAAGCCGCTTAACGTCAGAAGGCATTCCGATCCGATGCCTTCTCGACTCGTGTCGCAACGTCGGGAACTATCGAGAGATACCTGAGAGAGCCGCTCGATGTCGATCGGCAGCAGCGAAAGGACCATGTTTTCCAGTATGCGATTAATCTCCCGCGCAATTAACTCGCCGTCGTGCAACCGGTTTATTTTCAGCGCCTCGTGCCACTTTATTTTTACCGACTGACGCTTTTACCGCGATCGCCCCCGTTTTTTCTCATAACAATCCTTCATTTCTAGACACCAAGTATTTTTACCAGAACATCTCCCCGCGACGGTATTTACTCTGCTATTTAGAGAATTTTTTTTAAGACAGAATGAACGAGCAGTCGTCAATCACGGTTTATTATTTTATCAATTTTTATTTTTTGATATATTAAAGCTTCGAGTAATAAATCCACCCTTTTTTACGCGCGACGCAAAATTTTTAAATAATTCTTAAAATTTATAATAAGAGAACTCTTTTTATTTTAATAACGTGAAACTCTTTGATATACAATGCTAACTTACTTTCATAAAGAACAAGTCAGAAGATACACGATCTGTCAAAAGTCAGACATAAAAATTAAATATTATTTCATTTCCAGAGTCAAATTTTCAACTCAATGCGCCGTGATATAACGCGCGCCAAAATCGCGGAAGCAATATCCGACTTACGTTCGTAAAAGTCAGAGAGCCGTCGCGTGTAAACGTCATTTCGTAACTCCCTTTCGTAAAAAGTTTCCTTAATATCCGCGGAACGCGATCTCGTACTTTTCTCAGCGGGACAAGCAACATCTTGCGGCAAGGGGTTTGCGGTTGTCGCGACGACACGGCGACGGGAACCCGGGCATTTGCATGCGCCGCTTGCTGTAGTGTACTGTGTGTACCTGCAACAGCAGCGTGCACCAGGGACAACGACAACAACAACGACGACAACGACGACGACGACGACGACGACGACGACAACGATGTTAAGGTCACTGCACCGAGAAAACACGAGAGCGTAAAGAATGTCGGCACCGCGAAGCGCGCATAAAGCGGAGATCCCTTATAAACGGCTCGGCTTTCATACTTTAATGTAACGAGGGGCCGGCCTCGGCCCCGCGGTTAATTTTCCGGAAGTGGCCGCTCGGAGACCGCCGCACGGCGGCGTTAAATAATCCAGAATTTCGGCGGAATGCGAAACCGCATCGCACTGTCCCTCCCCGGGGAGTAATCGCGCGGATAACGCAAATGAACGTTCCATTTTAATGTCTTGATACGCGGCAGACGCGACTCGCGCCGATATAACTGCTTATAGCACGTTACGGATTATCCCTTAATCTACAACGGATACATGCGATCGTCCATGTCTCTTCCTCTCATTCTTGTTATGAATGTTGATTAGTAGCATTTATTTAGTTTAAATTATTTTTCGCTTCATAATATTACAAAAGCAATTTCTTAACTTTAGAGATAAAAAATATATCATTATAAAAGAGTTTTGCGGAGAGAAGAAAGCTAACTATAGCTTATACAATTTTCTTGAAACTCGGATATTTCTTCTGACATTTTCCTTCTATCTCTAACTTATTGCAATTTCAAGACTTGTGGTTAAATACCATATGCGACATACATATATGAGATACTTGAAATATTGTATCAGAATGAACAACTTTTCATAAGAACGGTTTTAATAATTGCGCGATACACGATATACAAATAATATAGAAATAATACGATACATGACTCGAATAACATGTGGTACGCTATTATTCACTTAATTATAAATGAGATAATAAACGAGAACATATGTCTATTTAAAAGCAAATGCAAGTTATTATTTATAAACAGCTATTATTTGATATTAATTGATGCGTTGATTGCGCCAGTGAGCACGATCGAGTCATTCTCTAAACAGACAATTGCTGCGGGAATTAAACTTCGACTGTCCGATATGTAGCGTTAATTTTCCCGTCGTGGAAGTCGATCTGCAAACGTCATCGTATAATCTCACGGTGATTCTTATTCGGGAATGGGGCGGGGGATAAAACGAAGAAAGACGACGAATTTCGACACACGGGCGCGCTCGTCGCGCAATGAGAAGTCGCGGCAATAACGACGTCGCGTCTAATTAACGTAATGGCTCGCCGTGACCGCGGCGACGTCGAAGCCAGCCATTACCGTAACGATTCGCCCCGTAATTCATTCTAAGTAGAATCATTCCCAGGCTCGTTTCCCGGCCGGCCGACTGGCCGGGAAGAAACACGATAATCGGTCGTTGCGCGCCTACGTGCGATTGCCGATAATACGTCGCGCAACATGGAACCCGGCGCGAGGGAGGAAGAGGCCGATTCCTACCCGGTTCGTTGACTTCCACCGCGCGTTCGCTCATTTCTCTTCTTATTTTTTTTCCGCGCGCGTCTGAAAGATTCCCCGAAATTGCTCTTTCTTCGCGGATATTGGCAACCACGGTTCTACACGGCTCTCGTACGGATAAATACGCGACGAGCGTGCCAATCGAGGATGCTGCGTGGGTGACGACACGGTTCAAGCTGATCGTGATCGAGCGGGGAAAGTAAGAACGTCGATTATCTATATGTGCTCGTAAAGCGACGCTTATAGCTTTTATTCTCCTCATGGAGAATAATACGAATTACTGCGAGTGGTACGATGTAAGTTATTCGATGCAGTCATAGATAAACAGCGAGAGCGATATCGCTTTTATGATAATTAGGGGGAAATGGAAAAATAGTTGGAAAAACTTATTTATGATAAAATGTTCGATGAACGAGATAATGCGCTTCAAATTATTTAAAATGTTATATATCTTTGTACATTCCCACCCTACATGAAAAAGTTATAATAGAATCCATCGAAACTTCCACCGAAGAATATTCGACTTCGAAAGTTTCCTTAGTTAACTGACAGTTACTGACAATTGAATCATCCGCGAAACGGATGATTGGTCCGGCTATTCATTGGACAAATCTCTGGACGACGACGAGAGTCAGCAGCGTATATGACGATACGCGCTCGTGGCTCAGTAACGAGCGAATTCGATCATCGAGCGTAAACGACAAATCGGCCCCGCGAAACCGGAAGCCAGTCATTGAGCCGGTGCACAGGGACGATCCGGCTTCCCCGATTTATTATGCTAAACACTCCGGTCTCGGGCGTCGAAGCGTGGCGGAAACGGGCAGCGCGTCAATCTCCCGGATCGATATTTTAACTAGATTAATGCCGTCGGCGTGCAAAATCGTCTAAATCGAAGTTAATCACGCGGGTGCGTCCTTGCACCCGAACGTGAAGTCTTTAATCATTCCGCGAGTCTCTACCGACTGGCAAGCTGCACGTCGTGGAGTTTATTATACTGATAAAGGAGAGCGAGCGAGCGCGCGAAGGGAAACTGCCTGCAACACAAACGAAACGTTTGCCACGCACTTTTTACGACGCTTCCGGTGGCGTGCGAACGTATAAACGCGAACGTATAAATGCATATCGACATTTGCGCTCGCAGAGCTCGCTCGTTATTTCATCGCGACGTTGTGTATACGTAAACGGTTGCTCAGATTGCAGTCCGTTGGTTAGATTAGCACGCGCGTTCACACGCGCGCTTAGTGGCTTATTATTCCAAAGCACATAATGGGTCTCGAGTATAGTGCCTTACGCTGGTACACGTGATTCGTCAGTAACAAATTCTCCTGTGCTTATCTTGTCGAGAGAGTGCACGGTATTACGGGGTATTACCGACAAATAGTATCGTATAACTGCCGTAACACGATCGCGAATGCGATATGAGAGAGTAAGCGAGCGCGCGGACTCGAAGATTTGTTGGACCGCGTCGTGTGACACGTTTTACGGTCGCGCGCGAGTATTTACGATTATGACGGGACGTTAGCACGGGCCATTCACGTTGATTAAAAAAAAAATAAAAAGAGAAAAGAATGCTGACACCCCCCCCCCCCCAAAATTCATGCAGAATCGAAAAGATTATTGAAATTAATCGCGCTCGTCTGATTACGAACTCGTCGCTTCAGCTTGGCGTGTCGCGACGTAAATTACAAAAGTTTCACGCGAGCGACGAACCTCCTCTCTCGTCAGCTCCCTTCCGCGTGGTTCTTCCTAAAAACCCTCCGAATTATTCAACGGCGTAATTCGCGAGCGTCGCTTCGTCAACGAATAATTCTGTCCCGCGCGCGCAATCAGCGCGCGGTTCGGTCGTTTTTGCTAATTAACCGTCCGCGAAAAATTCACTAGTCCTCGCTAAATCGCTAAACGCATTACATCCCCACGCTCTGGAGCCTCATTATCGATCGCGTAGCCGAACGCGTGTCACAGATTCGATATCAATTTTTAATCAATTTATATGCCATCGAAATATAGTTCTTATTTTTCGGTAATTGGGGAAATTGGAAACTGTTTTCCCGTTACAGAGTATTGAATTTTATCATATTCCCGTTTTTGTCTCCGTCTGAGATTTAAATCGCGGCTACGCCAGACGCTTTGTTACGATCTTCATTCTCTTTCCCCGGCATTATCCCTTATCTACGGCGAAAGAGTCGATTCTAAAGGACAATCTTCTTGAAGGATTGTTAAAAGTAGTTTGCTTGTTATACAACTACCAGTCAATCGGTGAATAGACGGACAGGGTAAGATGCGCGCGAGTAATACCTTCGTTGTAAGCTCCCCGAGCCATCCGATCGCGACAAGTTCCGATCCGGTCGGCGAGAGCAGGCCCGTGTGAGAAAGATGACGAAGGGTGAGCGAGGTACTTTCCGCTCGAAGAATTTCACAAACGAAACCAATTTCCTGCCGTGCCGGTCGCGAACCTTCGACCTTCCTTCTCGTTCGCGCGCGACGGGTCATGCCGCCCGTGGAATCCGGCATTCTTCGATTCTCGTCTCCCCCTTTACTCCGACGGGGGCACGGCACGATCAGGGTGAGATTGCGCGAAAGACGTATTACCGAAATAGTCGCACGTGCACCAATAAGGGGATAGCGTCCCGTATCATACAAATGAATGGGACTACTGGCCAACAAAATTGAAATGCACGTAAAATCGCCAATCTTACATTGTCGGAATTTTTCGAGATATTATTAAACGTCGATTAATCATGTGAGCAATGTTACGCTAATTTATTTACTCATTTAATCTTAACGCTTTCATATGTAGAGTATTCATATGTTATTTGAACAGCGTACGTTGCAGATTAATTAGAGTCGGAAATATTTGTACGAGAATGTCGAAAATACGATAATTTCCGAATTGTAAGAGATTTTAGGTAATGGTGTAGAATTCACGTTCATAAATACGATTACACATGTGTATCTCTGTTATTATAGAATTTCATAGCAAAAATGCATAATTAGTTTTTATTGTCCAGCTGATTTTAGTTTTGGTTCTTTATGTGGTTATTTATCATACCGCTTCAAGTAATATAATTGATCAACTTATTAATAGAAATGGGTGGCTAGAGAGATGAAAGATCAAAATAAAATGTATGTGAGTTGCAATAATAAATACAATTAATATCCATTAGCGCATACATTATATGGTATGTCAGCTATGCTCAGCTGATTATGAAACATTTTGTGACTGAGACAAAATATTAAAAAATCTGAATATCGTTTTCGTGCACCTGTTTAATATTAAATCCCGCGAAAATATACACGAAGGCTAAAGTGGAGATCTCAAAATCTACTTAAAAAATATTTCAGAATAGAAAGAAGGAAAATTAATATATCGCAAACATCAATAATTTTTCTCTAATGTTTGCGATAGATAATAAAATAACTCACATTTTCATTTCGCACACGATACACAATATATAATTATCTTACCGCGAGTTTCGTTGCCGATAAAATACCATTAGAAAAAACGAGATTAACATTCTTGAAATAATTCTTTGTTTTTTACATTTCTTCTAATTCTTAATTTTTTAAAATTGATTTTTTAACACTAAATTTGAAAATTATATCTCCATCGTATTCATAACTACTAAAAATCTGACCTGAGTACTTAACAAAAAGTGTAAGGTAAGATAAGATGATTTATCAAATTTAAAAACAATCTTTCCCTTGATGAAAATCATTGTTCACTTTTTATTGAGCGCATATTTTACACGTAGAATAATAATTCGAATAATTATTTTATTTGTGCATAATAAAGCGACGGAAAATTGCACAATATATGCCAGGGTAAAATATTAATCTATCATAGTTCATCCATTATAAAGTGACGGATCTATGACATAATGTATTTATCTGTATAATTATTTTTTTTTCTTAATTTAATACATACATATATCTACATGTATCTTAGTTCATATTCAACAGTATTTTTTTCATAGATCCATCATTTCTTAGATTATAACGCACAAGATAATTTGACTCACCAACATGACGCGCAGCAGCGAAGTATTACACCATTGTTGAACTGTAAAACATACAAATATATCCAGATTAAAATAACGTCCCAAACAATTAATAAATCAATAAATAATTGTGACATGTGTAAAGTAATTACTAATAATTAATTAACAAATAAAATAATACATGAGAAATTATTACTCACCACATGGTTGCTTCGCCGTCGCCCGATGCCTCCCAGGTCTCCTCCTCCTCTCAGGTTGCTTCGATGCACACGTGCACACAACACTCGCGAAAATGCGGTTAATTACGACCGAACGGGACCGAAATAATCGCCTGAGTGCGACAATCACGCGACACTTTGCGCAGTACTCGCGACGTTAATCATACGCTTCCCTCTACTTAAGTCATTCGATTTCACCTCGTTTCGCGCTCGAAATGCAAAGCAACTTGACGAAATTTGGTATAAGTACTCGTCCTGATCGCGTTTCGAGGAGTAATGCGTAGCGACTACCTGCCGGCTCCAGCCCGCTCGAAGGTCTGCGTACGAATAATAGCGCGACGACCGACCTTGTTTACGCAGCGTCGCGCCGCGCGCCGCACCGTATACGTCACAATTACAAAAACACCAAAGGCGTTGCGCGCCTGCCAACTGTTATCGTATTTAAATATTATACGAATCTAATTATCTTATAATTCACGCCGAACATTCTCCCTTTTACATTTGCCATTTTAATTGGACTATTATCGCGTATTAACTCTAATGCTTTTTTAAAGAATAAAATTTGTCTTTGCTTTAATCAAAAGTTCATAAATTAATACTTGTTATTCTTATTACTTTTTATTTCAATTTGCGTTCCGAAAGAAGCGAAATTGCGCGACTTCACTAAGAAAATGTGGAATTAAATTGCCGCAGAAAATGTAATAATGCAATTTTATTATTCTCGGAACGTAAGAAGATTTAAAATAAAAATACTGATAATAGATTAATTTTGTCTAATACCAAACGAAGATAAATATAACTTAAATAACATTAGATTTAATGTTGTTTTTAATGGAAGAATTAATCCATGTATAAATATTCACTTATAAAAAAAGATTAAACTTGCATATAATAGTTAAAATTTGCTACTTGCTAAAAAATTAATAAGTAATCAACTTATCAATCTCATGCATGTAGTATCTAAGAAACCAAAAGACAAAAATAATTAAATTATAATATCCTAAATATAATATTAAGAAAGATATAAAATCATTAAAAAATTGATAGAATATTCCTGCAGATAAAATTATAAATTTAAATTTTAAGATAATAGGATGCGAATGAGGATATAAAATACCACTGGCCAACTTTGATTCTATATAGCTCAGCTACTGTGACCTCGCATTTTCATATTAGGATTTTCGGCTCTAATTAATTTTCCTAAAATGTTACACGATGATTGTGGGTCATCCAATTTCAGACAATCAGGTAAATTGGAATTAAACGATGTTAATGAAACTGACCGTAAGTCCAATTATCGAGCACCCGTTAATTCATCAAAAAAATAGCCTTTTAATAGCGGTAATAATACGGAACACCAATTTTCATGTACGTTATCGTGCATACAGCGAAGCGCCATGGAATCATGCGATACGAAGTACGATAGGACATGACTACGCAGCAAGGTATGTTCTATAATGCCGACTTCCGAGAAAGAGATTCCGTGTAAAAGGCATTCGACATACCGGAAAAGCTTTCTCGAATTTTCTCACGTCACATGGCACGAGCGTTACGATACCAAAGGAGAGAGAGAGAAAGAGAAAGAAAGCAAAGTATGCAGTATTTTCCAACGAGCCGGCTGCACAGAGAACGAATTAAAGCGAAAATTTCTATTAAAACGTAAATTTCTATTTCTATGCGAATTACGAGTTTGAGTATATATTCTTTTGGAATGTCCGCTAGAGACGTATTAAAAGGGACGCTCGCTATAAAATTTTCATTTTAATTATCCGTCTCTGGCGGAACGCGAGAAAGTAGCGGTGGTAGTTAACGCTAACAAAGTGTCCCCTTGTACCGAGATAACGCAACGGCGAGACACATTTTTCGCCTCATCGTGAATTAAAAAAAAATCCCTCCCCCCGACACGACGGCAGTTACCGAGTTGAAACTTCTCTGTACCGCGTCACGCGGCATTTTTTATTTTAATTACGCGGTTCACCGTCTATCGTAAAGTTGAACGAGCCGCGTGTTAAATGTCTGTTTCTCACCTTCGTGATGTGTATCGTGCTATAGGGAAAAAAGGATTTAACTTTTATTGTTAGAGAATCCCGTTGTTATAATTAGCAAATAAAACGTTTATCAAAGACGGAATATTATAAGTTAGGAAAAAATCTCAGAGTTTAAAAGATTGTTTCACGAAACATTCTATATTCGTTTTCTACACTCACAAGTAATTTTATCATCGATTTTATTCGATTTCAATATTCAATTGTTCCGCGAACGATGAGATCGAATGAAGAGAGGAGAACGGCTTTTATTGTACAAATCGCATTCAGATCGCGGGGAAACATCTGAGCGAATTCGATCACGCGAAGATCGAGAGTGACGCGCGCCCTCGAAGGGCAGCACGACGGAGCCGTCGTGTTGTGCACGACGAAAGTAAATTTCTCTACCTATACATACCCCGGATAACATTCCCCGTTATATTGAAATTCAGCGAGAGCACGCGGTCGACGAAGCGACTAAAAGCACTCGTCGGTCGTGAGACGACGAGATACACAACGGCGCGGCGACGAGAAGAGCTCAAGACGAGGAGGTCGGCGGGTGAATCGATATATCGACACGGGCCATTTTTTCCTTCCTATAAATAGCCAAACTACGGCAGCCGGATTACGTATATAGAGACACGGCTCTCTGTGTCTATCGTCTCGAATAGATTAGAGCCCTACGACCCGGCTTCTGATTTACGACTGCGGATATACCTCTTCCCACGCACAGATCCTGACGTTTTATATATTTGTCTGCGTGCCAAGAAACAATAGAGTTCTCCGATATTTTTATCAAGAACGGTGAGATTATTTATACGCGCGGAAAAGAATCCTGCTCAATTTTCACTGAATTGTACGAGCCATCGATTCGCGAGGGAGAACAAGAGCGATAATTGATCATTTACGAAAAAGCAATCGCTCAGGAATGTTCCTGCTAATTGAAAAAAAAGAAAAGTTTAAATCTCGTTCAGCGATGTAGATACGCGAGAGATTACGCGAGTTATATTTCCACGAGTTGTAAATAAAAGGAGAGAATTTAAGCAAGTTGCTAATTCTGTTTTTCAAACGTTATTGTACACGAGAAAGTTGCTCCAATCAGTCGTTTCGCGTAGACGGAACAAATACGGATGAAGTGTGCGATAGTAGATATGGAGAGAAAATATGAAGCAGATATATTATTCGTATAAAAACCGAGCGCGCGTCCTACTTTGCGCTTGTTGTCCTCCGTCGCGCTCCGATGCGCTCACTCGTAAATTTATGAATGATAAGCCGCAAACTTTACAACGTCATAACTCAGTCAAAATTGCCCGCGGAGATGAGGGAAACTTTCGGCATTTTTCCTACGCGCTACGCGACACGTACACAAGTAGCCGTTTAAGGAAGACTCTCTAGCTTCTTTAACCGAGTTGTATGTCGCGTGAAAGGTTTCGAGGAAGTTTTTATGCTGGGAATTATTTAACGTCATCGATTAAGAGATGTTTATACAACATTTATACAGCGCCAAAACAGATACCGTTCTAATAAATAAATCACAGTTTCGTAATAGAATTCGACTTTCTAAATATAGTTAGAACATAAAAATAGATATACAAAACGCTGCAAACGTAGTAACGCAGGAATTAAATTTCGAAGAAGGGTGTAGAAATGAAAATCGAGAGATTCGATTAAACGATCGAGATCGGATGAAAATTCATTCCGCAAATATTCCCGACTCGTTCGTCTCGCACGAACAAAAGACGAGAATTGCGGCTGGACTCGCTACCTCCCTGAACAATATAAACGTAGGTTTCAAGTCGCTCAAGGGGCCCATCATTGTACCGCTCGGCTCTATCCAGACAAGATGCAAATTTGCAAGCCCCGTTAGGACCCGGCTGCTGCTTTGAATCGCCATACGAGCGCCCGGCGCTCGTAAATCGCACGGGTGGCGTTCTCCGTTTCTATCGCCGTTCAGGTGCACACGGGCATACAACAGTATGTACACGCCGCCCGCGTCGCCGCCTACACCGCCGTCGCCGAAACCTATTTCAGGAATAATGCTCGCGCTATCTGTCCCTGATAGGGGCGACAGACTACGGCTCGTCCGTAATAGGTATCCCTGAATAATTCCCCGTGTCTCTCCCGAAAGGCATCCGGCGTGACCCACGAAAATTGAGGTTACGCGGTGGACCGTATCGAGGCGGATCGGCATGGCTTTGCATGCCCGCCACGCTTGCATTGTGTTCTCGGTTAACCACAAACGAATATCTTAGAAGACGCGCAACGCGACGCGTTTAAATGCGTCGGACGCAACCGCGAGACCCGTTCGATGTCGCGCGAAAAGAAACGGAAAAAAAAGATCTTGACAGATGGATGTGTAAAAAAATTCTCCCGCGGTTGTGCGACTAAAATATTATTATTCGCCTCAGCGATATGATGCTTTGTTGAATGGAAAAGTTGTCTTGAATATTCATTGCAAAATGGAACTCATTTACGCGTCCATCGCGACCAAAATGCATAAATGATCTTCGAAAGAAGAGGTGAAGCAAGCGTGACGTCTCTGAATTCTTAGACGTCTCGGAACTAAATTTATATTCCGTAATAATATTTATTCAGCCGACATACATTATGGGAGAAATGACGCGAATGCATTGGCGCCTCGCCTCAAAACTCGAGTAGCTCGATATTCGCTTCTAAAAACACTGACCGACGCGATCGCCACGAGATTAGGTGTAGGATCGTTGTCTGTCGCGCATGGTCGTATAAATGTACGCGTGGATGATAACATACGAGCTGTTGAGACGGTGCAATGAGCCACGGCATCGATAACGAACATTCCCGTCGGACACGAATAGTCTTCGACCTGTACGTACCATCATCTCGCCTACTTACGGAAAGCCGCGGCGCTAAATCCCTCGACGGCGACATCGTCGAGTGGAGGAGGCGCAAGAAATGAGGAAAGAAGAAGCGGCAAGAACGGAAGAGAAGCCGGGACGAAAAGCGGAGACGATCTCACCGGCAGCCGATGGTAACGATGGCGCAGCGGATCTCTCTTGAAATTGCGACGTCGTGAGTCACTTTGCATGAGAATAGTTCTTACATTGTCGGGCCAGATGGTATGATCGATTTTACAAAGTGGTTAGAAGGGACAATTTTTCTTTTGTAATACTATGTCAACTTCTGGATCAAGCACTGTGATGCTGCTCCAGGAGAGACGAATATGATTATACCTTATCATAAATCTCGGAGTCTGTCGAGGCGCTTGGTCGCCACTTTACTATATGTAAAAGTTATCTTGAATTGAAAGAATAAATCATATGACAGTAGTATGTAAACATTTCCGATTTAAATCTCTCGGAACTAACCATAGATAATAGTAAATTTAAAAATGTCAACAGTCATTTCTTTCCGTTAAATTTTACGGTTTATCATGTCGTGCATTGTTAGATTACTATACGTAACAATTAGACGCACAATTCGGAAGTAAAATATTGATTATAATTTTATTAAATCTTCGATAATATATATTTATAATAATGTGTAATCAATATTATATATTTCTGAGCTTATATCCAAATATTTATATCGCAGTGGATCGTAACTGCATATTCTATTCTGTTCACGTGCATTTTTGCGCGAGTTACAAGATATTCCTGTTCGATGCGCAAGAACGTAAATCATCACGACGATTTCTGGCGGCTACAATACCTCCGTTCGCTCGCGCACTCGAGGCGACGTGAAACGATAGTTTCTCAAGCCGGCGAAAACCGCGCCCCGAGTCGGTTCCCGGTAAATCGTCTCGGATTTCCCGGCATATTTTCGTCCCCTTTATTCGCACTCTATGCTTCCTGTAGCTTTATGTTCCTCGGGACGAACATCGCTCACCACTCGGCCCCGTATTTCTTACGCCGCTCGTATTTTTGCCTTTTACCCGCGCGTCTCGAAACTCCCGCCGCGCCGCGCCGCGGCTTGCATATTCGTCGCAAAGTCGTTCCCGGGACTTTCGCAAGTAAATCATAACCGTATCTTCGTGACTCGTTATTTTCGCAAAAAAAAAGATACGATCGCTCAAATATGTGACTGGCGCTTTATTTATTCATTGCCAGCTTAATCTTTAATGATAAACACACCAAGTTAGTAACATTGTATAAACTTGAATTTTTTTACTTTGTTATTTCTTTAGACATTTATGTTACTTTTTTTAACCGTTATTAAACGGAGCATAGTTATTTTCATTAATAGATATTTAAAGTGACAATTGATTGATTATAAAGTGACAAAGGTTTCAAGACAACTGAGGATATGCGATTCGAAGTTCAGTAGACTTGACTCATAAAGGATTAATCTCGCAATTGTATTCATCACAAACGGAATGTATGCGGTAGATATGTTTATGGGATACGAATGCAGTTGCCTGAATTGTAACATAATCGATAAGCGCCGTGTCGGTGATAATGCAATGATAAGCACTGACAGATTGTTGCTGATTAACACCTCGCACGAATGTCCCGAAGGTATCAATAAAATGCGACACGTAATTCGATTTATTGTCCAATAAAGTGCGATAATAAAATAAATAACAGAACTTGCGTCTGGGGAAAATATTCAGGTGGCGGAAATCATGTAGATAATAATTTAACTTCGATCACAGCAGAAGGAAGCGGAAACCGTTATCAAGCATAGCCGCGATCAATAGAGAATGATAAACGTCTCCGAAGAGGGAACATTCCTTGGGCATCGTCCTTCCCCAGCTACATGCCACAATGTGGATTCAATATTCCGTAATACCAAACAAACCGTCTCTGCATCTTAGAACATAAATTACATTCAGCACTCCGCATTCTCCTCAATATTTCACATTATACGTTTCCGACATAATTTTCATTCTACTAATTGATATTCCCGCTACAAAAGAAATTGCTAGATTATATCCTCAATTGAAGTTAATCCCTTTGTGTCTTTTTGAACTGCCTTTCCGTGTCTAACTGAATTCAAATCGGTTTTCTTGTCTTATCTCCATAATTCTCTTTTACACGAAGCGTCGAGACCTTCGCATAAAGAACACAATTCAATTTAGTTCGAATTAATAACGGGTCACTTCTCGTCGGAACTGCGAAATCAAGGTCCTTTGTTGCGCGCTGAGTGCAGAATGCAATTATTTAAATCTGCGATGACCACTTTCAGATCCGACGTTTGATTTCGTATCGCGGAGAAGACCCGTGCTACTCTCCGGTTAGGGCACGCGCGTTCAATCGCGATGATCGCGAAGCGGAATCGATTCCCGGACAAACGATGCTACGTGCACGGCGTACCATAAATGCTGCATTAACATATAGGGTGCTTGATAATTAGTGACATAAAGTAAGCAAAAGAAGAGAGAACGCCGAGTTTTTTAGCATAAATAAATCGAAAGCAACTCTTTTTAACATATTTTCATTTACAATTATATCTATAGTCCGAATTATATGCGCAGGTTTATTCATCGTCGAAAGTACAAGCGTATGATACGTACAATTAGTATCGTGTACCGATAGAATGTATCCACGCGTCAAATAACAGTTTCACTTGTTAACGTAATCTACATTATTTCAGTTACTTATCGTTTAAAACAAGCGGTGCACAGGTTCAAACACGACTGTTATATTATAACAAAGCTTCACGCGCAACAACTTGAGCTGAGAATTACCGAAATGCGCAACTGTTTATACGAGGAAAGTTATCCCTAGATCAGCTTATTGTTAGCCTATATGTGCTTCGTGAAGCGGCGGAATCAACCGTTTCCCGGTTGTGTACCGCCAATTATCAAACACCCTGTATATACATCGCATGCGACTCAGAATCGTCGCATTAAGGGAACGCGGCCTAGAGCGCGTTACAAAGCGTTCGATCGGATTAAGCGGCTAATAGGCAGTCTATAATAATAATCTCGACGTAATAACGTGGTATTACGCGGAGGATCGGCTCGAGCACCGTATAATTTCGTCGCCCCGTGGTCGCACCCCGCCGCATCGAATGGGGCCCACCTTAAATCTGCCTTTCGCACGTCCCCGGTCCGGTAAAAAAAAAAAGAGGGAAAGAAGAGCAAGCCGACAGGTTGTGTATAACGGGCATGACACTCTCTTTCGCTGATTTCGTGATCGTGCATGCGCTCTCGTTTTTTGTCCCTTTGAACAGATGTATTATTTTTTTTTCCGCGCCGTCGTGTGTGACTGGAGTTAAATAATCTCATTCGTCGTAATCGATTTAATTATTGACCGCGGTCGTGTAGTTTGCGGTTGCGATTGATGAATTATGCGGTTAATGCCAACCCGTATCATGCATGTTTAATGATTTTATATATAGTTTGGACGTTATTATAATCCAAGGATGCGATCTTGTGCAGTTTCTTAATCGTAGCCACTACTTTTTCGCAAATTCAGATATTATATTCTTGTAAAAAAACAAAAAACAAAGAAGAAAATAAAGTGACGCTTAAATCTGCTGCTATGGAGTTAAGATACACTTTAGTCCTGAAGAAGATCACATTTATTAACCGTAATTTACAAAGTGGTAGTAAATGACGGCCCATTTAATATCTGCTAATTCCTAGTAAGACTGATATTTTCATTAAAGTTCCTCGGTAATAATTCTTCGTTTTAAATAAAATGAAAGTCTCGCTTTTCTGTTCAGCGACGGTATGTTTCGTTATCTAAAAGGGAAAAAGGGAAACCTCGATAAGAAGCGCCACGATGAACCCCACGGACCTGCGAGGCAGTCGTATAAAAATCCGTTGCTTAAGACTTCACTTTTATCTTTTGTCCCCGCCGCGCCGGTTCCGGGTTCCGGCCGTAAAAGGGGAAGTTACTCCCGGTAACTCGCCCCGTTATAATACCCCGAGATTTAATTCGCTGTTATCGGTTCCGTTGGTAATTCCATGCCTCGCACGGTATCTTGCTCGTCGCGCACACACAGGTATACAAGAACCTCTCGCTCGATAGTTACGTGTTCCACGATGCCTAGATATCTCTCGACCGCGGCGAGCGGGTCGATAGTATACCTTCTCTACCACCACAGGACGCTAATTTATTATAGCTTTCGGGGGATTTGATCCCTAAACATTATCCGCTCTCTGTCTCCCTCTCTCTCTCTCGACTCTCGCTCGCCGCGCGCTTCCATAATCTCTCTATCTTCGACAGGGCAGTGTAAAAGCCCGTTTCGAAATCCCAGGTAATCGTCGCGGTCCGCTTCGTCGGACGGTGCACGTGCGCGCGCGCACAATGCTCCGAAAGTGTTTTCCCAACGCTATTAAAGGCAATGGACCCATTTTTTTTCGGTGAAGATAGTTGGACGCGGTGATGAAAGAATTTAGTTCAAGAACAGAGTTATTTTCGGAATGCGCTCTAACGATATCTTTGGGGGAATGAAATTTCGTTGAGAAGAAAAACGCTGGCAATTTATTGAGTCGTATATAAACCTGCCGTACGAATATATGCAGAAATTAAATATTCGTAAATTTGTTTGAAAAAATGATACGAGTAAATGTAGTGAATCAGAGAGCGCGGACGGATAATACGAGCCATTGGAGAAATCAAACTTGTTAGTACATTTTGCCAATTTTAAGTATATCCTATATTCTACTGAAAGGAGAATTTAGGTTGCCAACCATTTCTACGAAACGGGCAGAGATATCTAAAACGTTTGGAACGTATACATCTCTCAAAACTTCCTGACAATATTCCCCGAGAAGAATATTCCCCTGGAATATTTCAAGAATATTTTCCGATCTCGCATCTCTAACGGCACTGACTTTCGGAGATCGCATTCAACGAAAGGACGACCTCGTGAGGAAAACGAAATGGTATCGGTGACGTGTAATCCTGGCAATTATCCAAATTGTCGATCCTCGTCCTCGAGTCCAACTAATTATGCTATCGGCTGTCCCGTGAGAGATATACTAACGGAGAGGGTTGAAAAAGCGCGCATTAACATTATCGCGAATCGGCCGATAAATAGCGAGATAAGGATGGGATCGCGCGACCGTTTTCCGCGCCGGTCGCTCGACAGTCGGATCGATGCGAGCGGTGTCCCGCACGGTGAGCCTTCGCTCCCCGTCCCGTCGAGGTCTCGCGAGCCTCAGCCGCCGCGCCGATCGGTATCTCGATCGGAACGAATTCCGACCGCGAACGCGAACTCGACGACTCGGCAGGATTTCTCCATCGAGGCGAAAAATCACTTAACCGAAGATCTTATCGGCGCGCGCCGCTCATCGACGAAACGCCTCGGCCGCCGACGCTTCGCACTGCAACCCGCGATAAGGATCCGATTTCCACGAGCCGCCGCAGTCGGAAAGGATACGCCGCTTCTCCTTGCCTCCACCCTCCGCGGATGTCCTTATCGGGTATCTCCGACGGAAAGCCGCGAGGCCTCATCCGTGCCGAATCAGTTTCGCGAGAAGCATTCGAGATACGTTCTATTGTCTTCGTATGGTGTTTTATCTCTCCAATGCGTTTTCTTTCTATTTTCTCAATCTACATCCTCTATTCTCTATTCTATATTTTTATTCCATTAAAATCGTTATTTTTCGCAACTGAATTTACGTGACAGAGATTTAAGTTAATTCAGTCAACAATTCTTTTTTAATTCTTGCTTACAACTCAAAACCTACCGATGTCGTTTTTAACGAGAAAAAATTGTGTAAAAGACTGTTTATCGTAACTATTGTACTATGTATATATGTGTAAATATATAAGTCGTTAAAATCCTGTTAAAAACGTGGATTAATTCTCTATTTTTCGAATAGAACAGAATGAAATATGTATAAGTAAAGAGAATGGACGTTTCAAGTTTGCAGAGATCTCGACTCAGGCTAGTTCTTGAATGTTTCAATTATTCTTGGTACTTATACGGCTTTCCCTGCAGCTTCTTACGGAACACTCGTCTTATACTTCGGCAAAGGATATTGTTATTATTATTGTTATAGCGCATAAGTAATTGTGTTCGTTGTGCAAATATTTTCCTCGTAATCTTCATGTCTCATTATATGGCGTAAGAGACTTACAACTTGTTAATTCGAGAGTACCCATCAGAGAATACGCTTCTCCTTTCTTTCTTTGTATTCGATCCACTTCTACCTGCTATTGCCCTTCAACCTTTCGAACCTGCCAGCGGCTACCATAGGCTTCCTCTATACCTCTCTTTTTGTATTACCCTACCTTCCGCCTCTCTTTCTCTTCAATATGTCTCTACCTTCGCCTAGTTCACTCTCGGCCGCCCATATTTCCCTTGTAGTTTGTCTTCTGTACGAGTAAACTCTGTTGGACAGCGAACAGGGGTCGGCTTGCCATCTTGTCTCATTAGGCACGGACCCGTTTCAAGATGACACGCGGGTGGGGCCTGACCAAGCCTCGAAAATTAGGCGCCTACCTACCGCCCGACGCGCCCTTTCCGAGGACATTCGGGTTACTATTAGGTCCATCACACAGAGAAACCCGACACTCTATATATAATCTACAAATAACCGCTTCGGTGACGAGTAAAAAGCTTTGTTGAAGGTATTTAGGGTCCTCTTAAAGGGTTCGTCAGCGCGCTCGGATAATCTTGAATTTTTAACTTTGTCATTTTCAGAAAAATTTTTTCTTGCCATACGATAAGTCAATCCATAAGATAAGAATGAAAGAGCTATTTACAGATAAAAACCATCTATCAAAAAAAGGGAATTACGCTTTGAACAATTCAAGATCTTCTTTCGATACATAATAGTTGAACTTTTAGATTTACTCTCAGAAAAGTAAGTTTGAGTCCATATTATATATATCCTCTTGGCAACAAACCTTCAGGATTTAAGAAAATAATTGCGATCATCGATAGTAGGTCAAGTCGACGAATAAATCCGAACATCGCACCTCTTTCAACGCCTGGATTCGAAGAAACCACGCCCAGTCCTAAGAGAAAGCGCCACTCGCCTACGCATCATCATTGATAAATCTCTAAAATGTTGCATCAGGAAGCTGCACAAAGAGCTTCTTTCACTTTGCTTCTTTACACACATGCTACATTTAAATTAATTAAATTAATTAATATAATAAGTTTGTTTTTAATATACCTCACATGTCGTTTAATTTTTTATATGGCATAAATCGTGAACGAAGGGAAGAAATAAAAGGAAGGTGAAAGACATATATACGAGAAGATTAATTAGCTAACGAAAGAGTCGTTTCATTGCAAACTCAACTCTACATGTCGACAGATTTATACGAGATTATATTACTCGTTTTTAATCAAGAGAGAAAGTTGTACTTAATGACGTCAAAGGAAGAACACAAGGAATATAAAACAAGTTGTGATTTTATGAGCAAGTATTAACTTCATAAAATAAGAGAAATTAATAAAAATATAAAACATAATTAAACACGCAGTAAAAAATTCCAAGCATGTCAAAGGTAATAAACACATCTCGTGCGTCTAACTATTTCGTAGTACAATCATTAAAAATAATATATTGCTCGTGTCATTTTTCTGAGTTGTCTCAGAGAATAATACTTTCCTACATTAATGACACAATACACAAAATATCTAGCAAACGTAACTTTATCTACGCTGGACGTTAGCTTTATTCTTATTTGTCAAATATCTAAGCGGGCACGCGAAAGCGCCGATTTATTATACATTCGCTGTTTTAATTGAAAGCAATGCGTATGTTGCGTGACGCGAACACTCGCGGACTGACCGGGGAACAGAACCGGTCCCGCCGCGCCGACCAAGAGCGTTGTCGCGCTCGTTCGGCGCTTGTTGAGTCGCTCGTAACGCCGAGGAATGCGAAATGTAATTACAGAAGTATCGCGCTGGAGGGGTCAATCTCCAATTGAACTCCAATTCGGAGCGACCTCGACAGCCGCCCGCGCTGAAACGTCGCCGTAATGCTTCTACGGCGCGCATTCGCTTCGCCAAACCGAATTTGGTCGAGTCTGACCATTCAGCGCTGCAGTTTCCATGATTGCGAGGAGGAACATTTCGATCAAGAACCGATTAAATCTACAGGCAAAGTTATTAGAACTTGGAAGCATTTCATTGATTCAGCAAAACATGCAGAACTTGTTTTTACTCCTGAATTAATTACCAAGAATGTTTATAAACGCAGGCGATTTAAAATGGTCAACATTTTGTTTAAAAAGTATCCCGTATTCGATGCCACTTGATAGTGTTTTACATGATCCAATATATAACACATGCATCCATCTCTTTTTTTATCGCAAAACGTTTGTTTGGTAAATATGAATAGTATAAATTTTAGGATCAAACATTTTTCGCATAAATGTTAGATTTTTATGTAAATAATAAATGTAATTCACAGAAAAATGTATATTTGAAACATAAAATTGTAATTAAATGAATAATTTTTGCATAAAAAAATTCACTGTGACTTTTAATTCTTAAATATTAGTAAAATTTTAAAAATTTAATAAATTTTGGAGAGCAATAGAAAAACAATCAATAGAATATTACTAATTTCCTTAATCATATGTAAAAATATCTAAAAAAAATAGCT
Source organism: Temnothorax longispinosus (assembly GCF_030848805.1). NCBI lineage: Eukaryota > Metazoa > Arthropoda > Insecta > Hymenoptera > Formicidae > Temnothorax > Temnothorax longispinosus. The sequence goes on along the minus strand of NC_092362.1, from coordinate 4,077,035 downwards.
TCCAGAAATTTTTTGAGACAGGACGCGATAAATATTTTTTAAACTATTTAAATGGGAAATATAGATATATTATTATATATTCCGATCGTAAAAAGCGATTGAGTCGTCGTTGTGCGGATGTGCCGTCGATAGTACGGTGTCGAACTGGAAATGGAAACGAAGTTCCGTCCGTCCGAGTGTCAACTCGGTCGATTCTGTAACGCCGCGGCTCGACGAAATCGAGTTCGGCCAAGTTTAGCAGATTGGGTTCCAGGACGTCGTAATTCTAGTCGCTCGCGCACTGGAAAGGGATGCGTTGTTCG